>NW_006263509.1:98800-103672 GCF_000469605.1 Apis dorsata | reverse complement strand
TTTTTTTTTTTTTTTGATTCAGCAATAACAGAATGAAAAATAATTGAAACAATAAATTAAATTCATGACAACGCGCGTTTAGTAAATTTAAATTTTTTTTTTAACAAGTCATTATCAGCCTTTATTATAACAATAATTATAATAATTATCATTTTAATCACATATAATTCCCAACAAAAAAAGATATAATAATAACTTATTACTTAATAAAATATTATTTTGTATTTATTCTATATATATTCAATAAAATATTCATTCAAACATTAAGATAAAATAGTTATAAATTTTGAATCACAAATAGATTTGCTGTTCGATTTCAAAGCTTTTTAAACGGTTACCGCATCGGTTAATTTATGTCAAAAATATGTTAATGCGACATTCTACCGAGATGGGTGTCATTATACGTGAATCTCGCAATATGTCTAACAGGGAATTCCTTAGACCCATTTATTTGATAGAAATATTTGATTTTACTAGTATATTACTTGATTAAACACAATTAGAGGTAAAAGAAAGTTATAACGGGATAATCATCTTCTTTTCATCTTATTCGTATTAGTTTTCATCGTCTCGTTAATCGGATTTCTTTCAAGGTTTTGATTACATGATATTCACGTAATAGAATTTTTTTATACTTTCGTAAAAATCAATCTTCTGCTCTTACATTATATTTAAGAGTAATTAATTATAAGTATATATATATATATAAACTTATATCTGATAATTACAATTATATTCAGATTATCATAATTAATCTTAAAAAAAAATATTAAATCATTATTATTTTTTTACGTAATTAATGCAAATAGTGTTATGTTTATGATAAATTAATACGTCATTAAAAAAAAAAATGAAGAAAACATCACATAAAAAACGTAATTATAACTAATTAAAATTACATTGATTTATTACATGAGTATATTACACTTTTTTTTAATATGCATACTTATATTCAATATATTGAGTTATTATATTCAATATTTACTTACTTTTGAATCGTTGCAATGGATTTGCGAATTTCATGATTGTAACCCAGTTTTCACGCACTTATCTCTTTACTTTTACTTCGATTTTACTTTTATTCTGAAACAGTAGAAATGTTTTTATACGATTTGAAGAACAAATTCTTCACAGAGTGGCAAATTTTTTTTGTTGAGGAGGAAATAATTATTTTCGTCATCTTAATACATCTTAATAATAATATAATAATAAAAAATATACAAAATTTTAATATAAAATTTATATTTATTGAAGAAAGTTAAATTAAAAATAGTTTTTATCTTTTCTTATCTGAAGTATTTACATTACATTACTTTTTGAGAATATGTTTATTTTTTTTTTTAATTAGTATTATGTTAGTTTTATATTTTTAATTCTTATATATAATATGTAGATTTTCGAGATATTGAAATGAATCTAAAAAAGATTGAAGAACGGTATATTAATTATATTGAATTATACGGTGTAAAAATTTATATATATTTATATATTTTTATATATATATATATTTTTATATATATATATAAATTTATATATATTTATTATATATATTATATTTCAAATAGTATTTCCAAAAATACAGGAAGTTTGAAAAAATTTGTTTAAATATATAAATAATTTATTAGCTATAGACTAACATAATACACGAAAGACGACAGTTAGGATTTCATTTTTAAGAAAAATATACCTACTTTAAATTTGAAACGGTACTTCATAAAGTTTACTTAAATTATTTGCATTCCCATTGTGTGTTTATATAACTATGACTAAATATATAACTTCTTTCACTTAAAATTTCTGACATCTTTCTGAAATTGTATTATTAATAGTTTTATTATATACTTAACAACATCTTTTATTAATATTGTTATGATTCAAAGATTACATTTACATAGCGCTAATGTATCTTTGTCATCGATGTGTATCGAGAATTTGCAATGTTAATTGAATGGTATTGCAGCAATAATGCTAATTGAAAAAAATAACGAGTGTTTTACAATGAATCTACGTGACATATCATAAAATTATTATCAATAATTAGAAATTAATCGATATTTAATATAGTTTTTTCTAATATGTCTAAATAAAAATGCTTGATTTAAACATCGTTGATTAGAAAGAACCGGTTTATTCATCTTTATTTATTTCTTCATGGTTTTTTTTTTCTTTTAAAAATTTGATAAATTTTATATTATATCATAACAAAGTTTCGCATCTTTTCTTTAAATACGATAGAATTAATTAAAAGGTCACTGAATATAATTTAAATTTTAATTTTTTCTTTCCTTTATCATTTTTTTTATTCATTTTATAATTATAATTTTATATTTCTAATTCTTATATATATATATATATATGTACACGTTTTTAATATGCAATGAATATTGAGATTTGATTCTGAATCATAAATATCTTTTCTTAATACATTTTTTTAAACGATAATATTTCAATGATTTAACATATGTTTGCTAATAAATAAATCATTAAAAAAAGACATAAGTTATTTAAAGTTATAATTTATTTAAAGTTCTTTAAAATTAATTATATAAAATAAAGATATATTATATAATGTTTTTAAAACTTATTTATTTTTATACATATTTCATTTTTTGTTGTTCATAATAAAAATTTGTTTGATTTTTTAAGATCAAAATAAAATAACTTCTTTAAAAAAAGAAACTTATATATATATTAAATATATATTATATTAAAATATAATATTTTAAATATTTATTTAATAACATTATTATTCAATGCTTGTTAATTTATTAATTATTTATATAATTGAATTTGGATTTGCTTTTAAAATCCCTGATCCAATTCATTTAGTGACTTTAACGCTTGGTTAAGCGACAGTTATGTTAGAAACCAGCTCAGAACGGTACAATTTAAAATTTTTTATACGATTTTTATAATTCGATTTAATTTTCATTGAAATTATACATTATGATAACATGAAATTTTTAAAATCTTACACATATTTGTTTACTTTCTCGGAAAAAAATATCTTGGGAAAAAATATCAATTCAATCAATTCAATCAATTAATACACATACACACATATATATTTTAATGTATATACATAATATATACACGTATATATTTGAAAATTTTATTTTAATTTTCTTTAAATACAATGAAATTTGAAAATTATTTTGAATCTATATAAAATAAAATAAATAAATAAATAAAAGAATCTATATAAAATAAAGTAAATAAATAAAGTACTCAAATAACTAAGCTGAATAACTAAATATATTTGTTTTCCTTTTAATTATTTATATAGATATTAATAATTATAATATGTAATATATTATTAATAAATAATTTATTGTAATCATAAGTGTTATAAATATAATTGTACAGATTTTTACATTTCTTAAAATTTTTTAGTTTATAATAATAAACAATTAGAATTCAATGGTTTTATTCCTTTTTCTAATTATAAAATTTCAAAACAAAAAAAAAATGACAAGTTTTGAAAGTGTAATAAGTTAAATAATCTGAATAAAACAAGTTTATCATCTTTCGAAACACGTCTTGCATCAATATCGATGCACAAAAAGAAACAAAGAGCATACGTATGCAAAATCATACGTGACTC
Source organism: Apis dorsata (assembly GCF_000469605.1). Classification (NCBI taxonomy): domain Eukaryota; kingdom Metazoa; phylum Arthropoda; class Insecta; order Hymenoptera; family Apidae; genus Apis; species Apis dorsata. The sequence goes on along the minus strand of NW_006263509.1, from coordinate 100,068 downwards.
GTATATCCATCTCTTAATAGAATTACAGCTATTAATTGGCCGAAAAAATGTATATTCTGAAAATATACATAGTGAACTAAGAAATCATAGTAAGTTTATTTAATAGAAAATGATTGGAATGATATTATTTTATTATTATTATTATTATTATGATTGTCAGTTATTTAATAATATTAATAATAGATTTTAATTTTAATAAACTCTATTAAAATAATATTTGGCAAAATAATTATATCAAATTTATAATATATATATTTATTAATAATATATTATATTAATAAAATGCAATTTTAATCCTTATTTACAAAATATATATTGGATCTCTATAAAATTAGAAAAAAAAAGAATTATTTATTGATATATTATAACAAGGCATACTTAATTAGTATTTAATTTAATATTAATATTATATAATATATAATGTATTATATAATTTAACTGTTTATTATTTTTGTTATTTCGATTCGTTTATTTAAGTTCTTAGATATCATGATAATGTATTTAAGATAACACAAAATATATTTAATTATATATTAATATCGTTCTTATGAGATTAAGTATTTCTGAAAACAAAGAAAAAATAAGTTTAAAACTACATTATTCAAGAAAAAATCTTACCTGAAAAAATTTTTGAGATATTTACAAGAGTCAAAAAATTCCAACGAATAAAATTTTTTTAAAAATTTATAATTAAATATATATCACAATATTATGTGATACTTTTTACACTTTGATATAATTAAAATTTCGATAAATAGATAATATAATATTTAATTTTGACACGTTTTAAAAATTCACAACTTTTGCTCAAAATCAAGACACTTTGTATTTTTACTTGTCACTATATATGTTCTCTCTATGTTATTAGTGAACACGAATCTTGTGGTTCACTCTGTTTTATACTGTCTCCTGATCACTAACCCCCATTCGACTCCAAAGACGTCCATGATTTCTTTCGTTATATGTATAACAGATATCAATATATTATTATTAATAATATTTGATTTGTTTTATAAGAATATAAAAGATATCTTTTTTTTTCCTTAAATGGTGAAATATGCTTATTTATAAGTGATATGAATTAATTTTTTTAAAAATAAAATTGTTTTTATTGAAATATTAAATTTATTTTTAGAAATTAGAAAATTAGTATGTAATAATATATATTTAATATATATTTAATATATATTTAATACAAATATTTGGTACTTTGTATATTTTTTCAATTAAAAATATATAAATATATAATATATATAATGCATAATCAA
>NW_006263509.1:97635-98602 GCF_000469605.1 Apis dorsata | reverse complement strand
TTTATAAGAAATGATTTATAGATTTTTGAAAAAATTTGTTTAAAATGCATAGCAGTATTATTTATAATAGTGAATAATATTTCGAATATGAAAAGTAAGCTTCTTAGTTACTCAAGATATGGAATGTAGACATTTCCATATTTCATATTTCTAAGAATTATATTTTAAGTAAAGAAACATTTAAAAACATTTCTAAGAAAAATATTTTTTGTAATTAAGTAATTAAGTAATTTAATATTATAATATAATATTTAGAGTTATAGTATAGTAAATTATTAAAATATTTATATAAAATTGCATATAAAATTTTTTATTTATTAAAAAGATTATACAAATTTAAATTATATTTATATAAGTATTTACGATAGTGGAAGTTCCGGAATTATACTTTTTGCAAAAAATTTATTAATATGGAAATATTCATGTATATAAATTATATACATAAATATATTGATTAAGATTTACAATAGCTATTATATGATAACATATTATTCATAGCATAAATTTTAATTTTTTATATGAACTGCGATTCCTTAACTGATATACGTATAATTAATGATAGCAGTATATATTTTCAATTATAATTATAATAATAAAAGATTTTTGAAAATTTTTTGCTTTCAAAAAATCATATAAAGATCAATTTTCAAAGATTACTGAAATCTATCTATTTAAATTTATTTACCTATTTTTGTAATTTATGATAATAATAATAAATAATAATAATCATAAAACTGATTTTACCTTTGATTCTATAAACTTTTAAAAAAATACATTTAGTCGATAAGTTAGATAATGATAAAAAATTTCAAGAATCAACGCCATCTCGCGTTTGGAAATCCGAAGCTCCGACTTGTGATTAGCATAACAGAATATACAAAGAGGTATTCGAAGTCATAGACAAAGAAAGCAACATTGCGCGAGAAGGACAAAGAATATCTCCCACCATTTCAAAGACACCATATTG
>NW_006263509.1:95386-97200 GCF_000469605.1 Apis dorsata | reverse complement strand
AATTCATTAATTATTCGTTTTCTAATCAAAATTTATAAACTTTTAAGCTCGCATTTTGAAGCTAGAACTTCAAACAAGTTTCTCATATCAATTTTAATACGATATTTTTCTCCATTAATTATTTATTAACAATAACGCATCGTATTATGTAATACATCGAGGATGTCATATTGAAAATTCATTAATTACTTATTTTCTAATCAAAATTTATAAACTTTTAAGCTTGTATCTTGAAGATAAAACTTTAGACAAGTTTCTTATATCAATTTTAATACGATATTCTTTTCTACTAATTATTTATTAATAATAACTCATCGTACTACGTAATAGATCGAGAATAAATCGCCATATTGAAAAATAATTACTTGTTTTCTAATCAAAATTTATAAACTTTTAGACTTGCATCTTGAAGATAGAATTTCAGACAAGAATTTCTCATACCAATTTTAATGCGATATTCTTCTCCATTAATTATTTATTAACAATCGTATTACGTAATAGATTGAGAATAGATCGCTATATTGGAAATTAATTAATCACTCGTTTCCTATTAAAAATTTATAAACTTTTAGGTTTGTATCTTGAAGATAGAACTTCAAAGAAATTTCTCGTATCAATTTTAACATGAAATTATTTGTAAACAATTAATTATTTGTTAACGATTGGTATGTTATATCGGATTGATTTCATTGATGAGCAATAGATTTTTTATTAATTTTCATAAGAATTTTCATATTTTTATATAAATTTATTTTTAAATATGATTATATTTTGATTATATTTGAAATATTGCTATCTTCATTATATTTATGTTTAAATTTTATTTATAATATTGTTATTTAAATTACTAATTAAAACTAATTGTTTATTACTCATTATAGAGTAATACCTCTTTATATGTTCTACTATGCTAATAATAAGTCAAAACTTTGAGTATTCAAACGCGAGATGGCGTTGATCTCAGAAATTTTTTGATCACTGTTTAATTTATTATTATCCAAATCTATTTTATGTTTTTATATGGAAAATCAAATTCTATATATATTTTTATATCTCATATATATGCATATTTTATATAAATTTTTGTCTTTTAAATTTATTGTCAGAAATTTTGTATTAAGAGAATATAAACCAAGATGATATGGTATACAAAATTTTTTTTATTTCAAAAAAATAAAATTTTTTTACAAGATATTTATATATAATTTATTATTGTATAAACTGTGTTTAAAAATTATATACATTATTACCACTACTTAGGAGTTTAGATTTATATAATAGATATTTTTAAGATATTAGTATTATAAAATAATTCGATATTTTTTATTCTAGCAAAAAAAAACAAAAAAATTTTAATTAGTATTAATTAACATTAAATTAGTTTATTTAAATAATTAAATTGGAATACTTGTATAAATACAATAACATTAAAATGAATAGGTAATCTTAATAGTTCATTGTCAATGTTTCTGAACCAGATGATTACCGATCTACCTTAACCTAAATCAAGTTAAGATTTGTCAATTACGTGGATAAATTGTTCCGTATTGTAGTAGTTTATAGTGTTAACACATATTAAATATCAAAATGTCATTTATAAAATAATTTCCTATTTTATCATATTTTTTAATATAAAATATAAATAAATACGAATATTAATAGTTTGACGTTACTAATTCAAGCGATTTCGAAGATATATAAAATAATTAGAAAATTATGATACTTTTTGTTTATTAATAAAATATAGATTTTCTGGTATTTATGTTTTCATTAAATTTTATTATTTTTTTTATAATTTAATAAATAATTTTTTC
>NW_006263509.1:72698-94998 GCF_000469605.1 Apis dorsata | reverse complement strand
TAATAAAAAAATATTTTATAAAATTAATTTCTTATATATTTTTAATATATATATAATTTTATAATTACAAATAGCATTAATAATATATAATTAAATATTTATAGAAAAAAAATTAGAAATATTAAAATTTATTCTATTGAAATGATGATGGAGTTGAGTCATAGTTTGACTCTCAATGAGGATGCCCTTAATCAAATCCCAGAGGCCAAGAGACCAATTTTTATATTTGAATGGTTACGTTTCTTGGATAAAGTTTTAATAGCTGCACAAAAGGTATTATTAATTTAAATAATTATTATAATATATTTGTTCTATGTTATAATCTGAAATAAATACATAATATTTTCATTATAAAATTTTTTTTCTATAATGATACATCATTTTTAGAGTGATATTAAAGGATGTCAACAAAAATTAGTGGAACAATTAACTAAACATATGCAAGGATCTCCTGGACCTCCTACAAGAAGACTTATTGCAAGATGTCTTGCAACTTTATTTAGTGTTGGTGATACATTTTTGCTTTTTGATACTGTTAATAAATGTAATGATATTCTCAGAAATAAAGATGATTCACCAAGTTTTCTTCCGACAAAGTTGTAAGTAAATTTTAATTTTAAAATCCATTTATTATTTTAAAATCTTTAGATATTATGTAATTTTTTAAATTTATCATTATTAGAGCTGCTATATGTTGTGTGGGATGTATGTATGAAAAATTAGGAAGAATGATGGGTAGATCATATGAAGAAACTGTACAGATTTTAATAAAATCTTTACGTTCTGCAGAATCACAGACAAGAATAGAAATTATGTATACTTTAGAGAAGGTAATATTTAATGTTATACAGATGTTAAAATTATTTGAAATTTTACATTTATATTTAAACAACTTGAATTATTAGGTTTGTGCTGGCATGGGATCTGCAATTACAAATGTACATAAAGAAATATATAAAGTTTCTAAACATTATCTTACAGATAGAGTAATGGCTGTAAGATGTGCTGCTGCAAAGGTATTTTATTGTTCATTTTCTATCAGTTTGTGAAAATATTGCTTAAAATATATTTAATATAATATTTATAGTGTTTATTAGAAATGTTGAATCATGCATCATTTTTATATACAACTGAAATAGAAAGTGTTGCTACACTCTGTTTTCGAGCATTTGAAGGTTCAAATTATGAAGTAAGATGTGCTATTGCAAAATTACTTGGCACATTAGTAGCAATGACACAATTACCAACTCCAAAAGGAAAGAATCCTTCAGGTATTTTAAATAAGGATTTTTAATTGTTTATAAATGATCAAAAATTATATTAATTATTATCAATGTTTAGTTACCCAAAATAAAAATAATAAACAAATCTCACTTGATGAAGTATTGAATATTTTAATGTCTGGATTTTTAAGAGGAGGAGTAGGCTTTTTAAAAGGAACTGGAGAGATAATAAAAGGAAATTCTAGTGTAAATAGAGAAGTTCGAGTTGGAGTCACACATGTAAGAAAAAATATAAAAAATAACATTGTTTTTTTATAAAATAATTTAATCCATTATTTATTATTTTATCAGGCATATGTCGTATTTGTTCAAATGTTAGGAGGATCATGGCTTGAACGTAATGTTGGTACATTAATTGCACATGTACTTGATCTTGTAACAAATCCAAAAGCAGCAAGTTCACATGTTGATGCTGTTTATTCTAGAAAATGTGTTAACTTTATATTACATGGTACTGTAGGAAAATTATTAGGTGAAGGAGCTCAAGCTGCTGCATGTAAAGAAATAGCACATATTATTTTGAAACAAATGAATTCTATTGGTAAATTTCATTGTTTAAAATTTTTATTGAATAATTATTTAATAAAATACATATATTTATTTATTTTTTTATATTTGAATTGTTAGATTTTAGTCCAGAAAATGCAAAAGATTGTAATCAAGAGACATTATTTAGTCAACATTTATTAGTATGTGCATTACAAGAAATGGGAAACTTGATTTTGGGTTTAGGTACAACAGCTTGTAATTTATTGTCTGATCAATCTTTGAGTATGTACTTTATTTACATATATTTTATCTATATTTATTTAATTTTAATTTCAATAATTTTCAATAATTGATTGCATTAATGTGCATGTTTTCTTAGATTTGATTGATACAATTATGGCCGTTTTGGTTCATCCATGCCAAGCAGCAAGACTTGCAGCTTCTTGGTGTCTACGTTGTATTTGTGTAGCAGTTCCAAGTCAAATAACACCCCTGATTGATCGTTGTGTTGATGGAATTGAAAATATGCGTAGTTCACCAGAAGCAATAGCTGGATATAGCAGTGCATTAGCTGCTGTTCTTGGTAGTGTTCATTTATCACCACTTGGCGTTCCACATACAAAAGGAAAAGTAATTATTTTTAAATGATATCTATATTTTTTATGTAATTTTATAAAATAAACGAAAAATTTTAATAATAAAATAAAAATTATCTATTTTATTTTAGATTATTTTTAATACTGCAGAAGAACTTTTGAGAAGTGCAAGTCAAAACAGTCGTTTATCGTTGAATAGAACACATGCTGGATGGCTTTTAATTGGAGCTATAATGACTCTTGGTATGATAAATTTAAATCAATTAATTATATAATAATAAATATTAAATATATTTGAAATGTTATATTTAATATTTAAAATTTTATATTTAATATAAATATATTTTATATTTAATATGTTTTTTTGTATGTTTTGTATTCAGGAACGGCAGTAGTAAAAGGATTATTACCTAGAATGTTATTATTATGGAGAAATTCTTTTCCTCGTTCAAATAAGGAACTGGAAAGTGAAAAAGCTAGAGGTGATGCTTTCACATGGCAAGTAACTTTAGAAGGTCGAGCTGGTGCATTATCTGCAATGCATAGTTTCTTATTACATTGCCCAGAACTTTTAAATGATGATATTACAAGACGACTTCTAACACCAATTGAATCTGCATTGGCAATGTTAACAAAGTATATTATTTTTTAATATATTTTTAAAGTATTTTAATGTAATATTAAACCACTTTTATTTACTCTAAAATAATATTTTAGTTTATCACCTGTACTAAAAAATTATGGTCAACAATTAAAAGCTCCAGCTGCCATGGTTCGTTTACGTTTATATGAAACATTATTATTATTACCACCTCAAACTTTTGAAGGTAATTGGAAATTAATTTTTTAAAAAATTATTATTTAGAAATGATATTTTTAAATACAAAAATATATATTATATTATTGTATTATATTATTATAAATGTATATTATATATATTGTAAATTAAACAGGTTCTTATACACATCTTTTAAGAATGTTGGTATCAGAGTTTACATTAACTGAAAATCCCGGAAATACTACAACTTCATTGTTGCGTGCTGTTTGTCATGCTAATGATTCTGTAATTCTTGGTACATGGTTACAAGAAACTGATCATCGTACAATAGAAGATCAGGTATATATCTTAAAATATTATTTTATGATTTTGTATTTTTAATGTAATTCGATATGTTACAAATGTAATATAATACTTTATATATGTTTTTTAAGATATTTCTCATTTATCACTATTAATATTCATTAATATAAAAACATATTAATATATAAACATATTATAACAAAAGCAGAAAAATTGTAAAGATATTGAGTACATATTATATTAATTCAAATTAACATTCAAATTTCCACTCATGTCCAGATGGAACCAAACAGAAGGGCAGATTTGGAACATGTGAGTAATGTCCTATGAAGCCTTTCGTTATCTGCTGTTCATCTGCACAATTTTCTTTTTCCATTTTTTACTTTTAATCATGATCATTGATTCATATTTTAGTTTTATTTATTTTTTTAAGCATTAAAAAGTTAATCAAAATATTAATTTTAATTTGTTATAAAATATAATGATGATTATTTTCACATAATTTTTATCAATATAAATATGTTACATTTGTTTATTTTTTATTTTTTATTGTAATCATATTGTTTATAGTAAAAAAATAAAAATGGAATTTAATCAATCTATATTTATTTATATTTGTACTTATGTTCTAGTTACAACCAAACAGTGCTGCAGGATCTGGAGCTTTGGAACATAATCCATGTTGTCTTTATAGACCTGTACCACAAGTAAACACTTTATTTTTTTTATTAAGAATACATAATAAAAATAGATCTTAATGATTGCAAATTATTTCTTTCTTTTTAGGATGATATAATACCTGGACCTTTACCTTTGGGAGTTGCAGTTATTGATCTCTCTGTATCCTTATTTGGTCAAATCTTTCCACGTGTAGCAAATAAACATAGATTACAAATGTTAGATCATTTCAGTGAATGTATAAAACATACAAAATCTGGTAGACAAGAAGCTATACAAATGAATGTTTTTACGGCAGTATTAAGTGGATTAAAAGGTCTTAATGAAGCAAAAACTGGTTTTGGTCAAGAAGATGTTAAGAAATCTGCTACTAATCTCATTATTGTAATATAATTTTCGTATATTAATATTGTAATATTTTTATTTTCTTAAATTTATTATAAAATATAATTAAAATATAATTTAATTTTATATATATAAATTTTACTCTGTATTATAGAGTGCTTTAGTAAGCAGCAATTCTATATTAAGATGGGCAGCAGGAGAAGCTGTTGGAAGAATGGCTCAAGTTATTTCTGATCCTAAATTTACGGCAGAATTAGCACAAACAAGTTTTGATCGTTTAAAATCAGCTCGTGATGTTGCTAGTAGAACTGGTCATTCTTTAGCATTAGGATGTCTTCATAAATATGTGGGTGGAATGGGATCTAGTCAACATCTGAATACAAGTGTCAGTATTTTACTTGCACTTGCTCAAGATAATTCATCTCCTGTAGTACAAGTAAGTATTGAAATATATATATTTATATGTAGTTCTTTAATGTCATGCATTAATTAAATATGATTTATATTTATTCAGGTATGGGCATTACATGCTCTTGCACTTATAGCTGATTCTGGTGGACCAATGTTTCGAGGCTATGTCGAACCTACATTATCTTTAGCTTTAACTCTTCTTCTTAATGTTCCTCATTCTTATATTGATGTACATCAATGTATAGGAAAAGTATTATCAGCTCTTATCACAACAATAGGTCCAGAATTACAAGGTTTTTATTTTATTATTGTTATTGTTAATTTCATGATATTTATGAAAATTTAAAAATTTATCTATGTACTTATTTATTATATATATTTTTAGGAAATACAACAACAATTTGTATGGCACGTTCATCATTTCTATGTGCTTGTGCAATTATGCAAGATCATCAAGATCCTCTTGTACAAGCAGAAGCTACAGGATGTCTTCAACAATTACATTTATTTGCACCAAGACATGTTAATTTATCTTCTCTCGTTCCTACATTATGTGTAAGATTTATATTATATTTTTCTTTCATTTACATTATATAAGTGATGCAAACTTTCATATTTTCTATTATAAATTATTTTACAGCGAACTTTATCAAGTAATCATCTACTTTTACGTAAAGCTGCAATATCTTGTCTTCGACAATTAGCTCAGCGAGAAGCAAAAGAAGTATGTGAACATGCAATGACATTAGCTAATGAAAGTCGAGATACTAATATAGTAGAAGGTCTTGTTATAACAGAAACTGGTCTTCCGGGCGTTTTATTTAGTATGTTAGATACAGAAACTGATAGCAAATTAATTAAAGATATTCATGATACGTTAACTAGTATGCTGCAAATTCTAGCAGCAGATCATTTATCTCAATGGTTATCCTTATGTAAGGATGTTCTTACAATAGCATCAGGTATGATATATATTATAATACTTATATTAAGTTCGTCGTTGCAAAATTAAATAATATTAATAAAATATATTAATAGATACATGTAATAACGAAGAAGGAAATACTATTGATGTCGAAGATAGTACTACAGATATTGATAATGCTGATGTAGAAGGAGACGATGATCAAGCTGAATTCCATGCTGATGAATCTACGAAACAACGGCCAACTATTACGCCACGATGGCCAACTAGAGTTTTTGCAGCACAATGTGTTAGGAAAATTGTTGCTGCTTGTATAAATAATAAGCACGCACACTTTGATCTTGCCTTAGCTAAAGAAATGCAAATATCTAAAGGCAGAAGTACGATTCTTTAAATTATTTTTAAAATTTTTAAATATCATATACTAAGATTTTGATAATTACAGGTGATTTTTTAGTATTACATCTTTCTGATTTAGTAAGAATGGCATTTATGGCAGCAACAAGTGATTGTGATCCTCTTCGGCTTGAAGGATTGAAAACATTACAAGAAATCATAGATAAATTTGCTAAAGTTCCTGAACCAGAATTTCCTGGACATTTATTACTTGAACAATTCCAAGCACAAGTAATTAAACATAGAAATTTTAAATATATTTTATAAATATATATTATTATTTACTATTTAATTATTATAGGTTGGAGCTGCGTTGAGACCGGCATTTTCAGCAGAAACAGCATCACATGTTACAGCTGCAGCATGTGAAGCATGTAGCGCTTGGATTGGAAGCGGTGTTGCTAGAGATCTCAATGATCTTCGTAGAGTACATCAATTACTTGTATCTTCTTTAGAAAAGTTAAGAGAGGGACATACACGACCACAACTTTATAATGAAAGTTTGTTAACACTTGAAAGATTAGCAATTTTAAAAGCATGGGCAGAGGTAAGAGACAAAATTTTTCTTTTAATAATTTCTATTTATTTCTTTCTTTTTTTTCTTTATTAGGTATATGTAGTCGCTATGATAAAAGATGGTTCTGCATTGAATAGTAAAAATACATTCAATCAAAATCTAAATCAAATTGATGATAATAATTCTGAAGATTTTGGAAAATTTGAATTTCAGACTGAGAGTTTATTAAGTTTAGTGCAACCAGAATTATTAAGTTTAAGTCAATATTGGCTAGCTGCTCTAAAAGATCATGCATTACTTTCATTACCTTCAGGTATGACGAGTTTTTATATTATATATAATTTTATATTATTTTATATTATCATAATTTTTTAAATTATATGTTTTTATGTAATATTTTTATAATAATAAATCAATATTTTATTAGAATTTTCTAGTCAATTACCACATGATGGTGGAGCTTTTTATACAACAGATACAATGGAATCTGCTCGACCTCATTATGCTGAATCATGGGCCCCAATCTTACATGCTGCAACACTTTGGCTCAATGCAAAAGGATTTGAATTGGAAGAAACAAAAAATGAAGTGAAAATATCAAATGCAACTAATAACAATAACAATAACAATAACAATAATAATAATAATAATGATGTTTCTACTAATACTAATACAAATGTTGAACGTTTTCATTTATTATTTGGTAACTATTTTTTAAAAATCTTTATTTTTTTACATTATTATTTCTTATTATATTAAATAATAATAATATATCATAAAAATATATAATATAGTAGAATGTATATTATATATCATTTTTATTTATTCAATATTTATTAATATTTATTAAAAATTTTAGGTATATGTATGGAAGCTTTGTGCAGTCCTCGTATTTCAGAGTCTACTCAAAATATAGAAACGTGTTTAAATGCATTATATACTTTATTAGATTCTACATGGGCTCGTAAAGTTTTAATTACAGATCGTTCATTACCGATTGAATTATGTAATGTTCTTCACAGGTATCTTTTTTTAATTATATAAATATAAATATATAAATGTTATATTATAATTAACAATTTATGATATTTTATTGTAGAATGCTTTTAACAAGAGAAAATTTTACGATTCAAATGATAGTAATGGAAGTTTTAAAACAAATAATGAAAGCAGCACACGAAGATTTAATAGAAAAAAAGAAATCTAAATTGAAAGGTAAAAAGAAATAATATTCTTTTTTATATAAAACATATTATTAGCATATTATGAATTATTATTAATATATATTATTTTGTAATAGAAATTGCACCAGTACATGAAGAAAGCAATGAAACTGAAGATGTAGATTTACTAGGGGAAGGAGAAGAAAGTGGTGAACTTATTCCTGGAAAATCATTAGTATTCGCTATTTTGGAAGTATGTTTGTGTCTTTTGGTTCGACAAATACCAGCATTAAATCCTAATCCTGGTGGAACTACAGCAATTTTATCTCAAAAGGGATATATGCCATCTGAAGAAAGTGGGAAACTTATAGCTGCTACACTTAATATAATGGAATCTCTTCCTACTCTTTGTTCTCCTCAAGGTAAAATATTTAATTTTAAATAAGATATTTAATATTATCTTTAAATAATTATCTAATTATCTTTAAATAAGATAATTTTAAATATTTATTTTTAATACATATTTTTGAATATTAGGAGCAATAGCAATTTTACCAACATTATTGTATTTATCAACTGGAGTAATTAGAGAAACTGCAGTGCGTACTGACAATGAATGCAATAAAACAACATCAGATGCACCGGTTCATGCAGCTTTGCATTGCATAAAAAACCTTATTACAAATAAATATGCAAAAGATCATAAAAGTAAGGAACAATGGACAAGTCTTTTACAAAGCGCTCTTGCTAAAATTATCGACCTCGCTAAAACTGGTATTGGAAGTTAAAATTATATAAGATTTATTTTCATGATAAGATGTTTTTTTAATTAATAATTTTTAAAAATATTCATAGGAAATGATGAAACAAAAATGGATGAAGTGGCAATGATGTTAGGAATTGCAGTATTTGTTCTTCATGCATCGCCTGAAGTTGTGAGTGCACCGAACTTACAGTTTCCGTGTATAAATCATTTTAGACACGCTTTTCAATCAGAAAATATAATGGTTATTATTTTAAAAATATTTTATGTATCATTAATAATTTAATATACATATATTCTTATTTTTTGAAATATTACAGGTTAAATTAAAATGCGTTCAAACATTGAGAACAATATTTTTACATCCAGAACGTATAATAAGTATTCCTTATATTCATGCATTAGCTCCAAGATTAGTAGAATATTTATATAGTGATAAAAGTAAACAAGTCACAACTGATGTGGGATTGTCTTTCACCTTAGAATGTGTTAACACAATTGAAGCTCTTATAGGACTTGCTGATCTTTCACATCGTATGTATATTTATTTGTATTATTTTGATTTCATTTATTATAAATTCAATAGTATATTATAATATAATAGTATATTAATATCAGATTAGTGTATATAGTTATATAGTAGTGTTATATATAGTATATTAATATAGATATTAAAAAGCTGATAAAAAGTATGTTACATGCTATTCAGGAGATCTTTTGCAAGGTGTGTGGAAAAACAATATAATTATGCAATGTAATATATTTCCATCATATTTTATATCATAAAATATATTTTATTTGTTTAAATGTATTAAATATAAATATATTATTAATTTTTGTAAGTTTGTTTCTAATATTTTATTTTTATAAATATCTAGGCATACAGATGTTAACTTTACTTGTGCCAATCCTAATTAATTATTTATTGGAAGGAGATCAACTACAACATGCTTCCAAATATCAATTAAGTCTTCATCAACAAAGTTTTCAATGGCTTAATAAAATAGGACCAAAATATCCTCAGGTATCTAAGTTATATTATAATGTACAATGTATATTATAATATATGTCGAAATTAAAAAAATATATATATATATATAAATTATAATTATTTAAATAAAATTTTTTATTTTAGGAATTTAAAATGTTAATGTCACAATCTACAGAATTAAAAACTAAATTAGAAAATGCAGTTAGATCTACTCATCAACAAGCACAAAAACACCCTAGACCAGTAGATCTTGTAAAACCACAGATAAAAATCTCTACACCATCTATTAAGCTCAAAACAGATTTTTCAAATTTTAATTAATCTTTCTTAATATAGTATCATTATTATAATAGTATCATTAAACATGTTGTATATTTATTTAAAATATATAATTTTATTATAAATTATAATTTAAGTTATAATATAATTTTATTATAAATTAAACTCTCATAATTAAACACAGAATACTTTTATACTAGAAATATTAAAAATGAGATAACAACATATATCACATAACAATATTCTGAAATATAAATATACAATATGTTAAAAAATAGTCTTTGTAAATCTATTATAATATATTAATAATAGCATTATATTAATTCATCAATTAAATTACATAATTAAAGTAAATAATTCAATATTATGTATAACAAAATATTTTAGTTATATGAAAATTCTTATATTTCGTTTTCCAGTACTTATTTATATATGTATATTATCTAGTATATGTAGGTATTGATAATTTTTTAAAAAAATTGGATTATTCTGTTCATTCTAATGTTACAGGTATTCGTTCGAACTCGTCTGATTTTTTTAAATCCAAAAACTCGAATCCAAATATAGGATGATTTCAGGTACTTGCATATTTCTAATGTTTTTGGTTTTTCTTGTCTTTTAGATAAATAAGAATTGAATTTAAATATAAAAATATTTAAAAAGATAATATTAGCAAAATTTAATATGCAAAATATTAAAAAATTTTTTTTATTTAGTTATATTTTTTAAGTTAAATTATTATTTTTGCTTTTTTATATAAACATATAAAAAAAATTAATGCTATACATTTAGAACATGTGTACTATAAATGTATAATTATATTTATTTAAATTGTAAATCTTATATATATATATATAGTATATTTTGTAGAAAACATTAATAATTTTTTTAAGTTTATTTATATTAATTATATTAAAATAAATATAAAAATTGAGATTTATTATATCAAGACATAATAAAAAATTATAGAAATTAATGAAAGAATAAGTAGTATTTTATGTTATGTAACTAAATATATTTTCTTAAATTATAAATATATATTTTGCATAGTTAATATTACAATATAAAAATATATAATATTCTATTATTAATAAATTAAGATTTATAATGTTACTAATTATAGTGTAATTTAAGAAATTTTTTTTACATAATTAATCATTTTAAGTACAATTTTTAAATATTTTAAAACTTAGTCAAAATAAAGATTATTTGTGTAATGATTGTATTTTACATAAATTTTAACTTAATATATTTATAATAATTTATTTTTAATAAATGTAATAAATAGATTAGATTTTTGTTAATGAATAAGAAATTCTTATTCTCTAAAAATCTAATTTATTAGTATTTAAAATAACATATTATAAAATAAATAGATTATAAAAAGTAGATATTATAAAAATATATTGTAAAATAAAATAAACATAATGTAAGAAGAATATCATATATTATGAAATTAATGAAATTCTTATATATTTCATGCAATATATATAAATAAAGTAGAACATAATTATTAAATCTAATATAAAGTACTTCTTTTTAATATAATATTGGTTAATAAAATATAGAAGATATATTATATTGTAATATAATGATAACAATTATGTATAATAATAATAATTATTATATTAATTTTAATATTTGTTAGAATAATCAACTTAAAATATAATAGAAAAAGAAAAAAATAGATTTTTATCCATTCAAAATATTTAAGAAAATTATGCATATATAAATATGCATATATAAATCTATTATAAATGTTTTTAATAAATCATAGTAATTTAATTAAAAATTTTAAATATATTTAATTATTTAATAAAAAATATATGTTGAAATTAAAATAATATTTATATTCATTTAAATATAATATATAAATTTAAAATTAATATTAAATATATTAAATTATAAAAGTATAAATGTTATAAATATTATATTTACTTTATTCTAGAATAACTTATATATATGTTATTAAATATTAAGTACATATTAAATATTATATAATATATATGTTTTATCTATGTAAAGCAATATATCAATGTTATGTATTAAACATTAAATATTAAATATTAAATATTAAAGATATTAAAAAATATAAATATTTATTTATAAGATATAAGTATTTCTTTTAAAAATATGTAAATTATTAAATAAAGTAATAATTATATAATTATACATTGCATTCTCGTGTTATTTTTTACTAATCTCAATTAGCATATATATATAAAGCAAGTATATATAAAGTATATAAGTATATAATCTTATAATATTTACATTATGATATATATTTACATTATGATATGTTGTATATTTGTTACTGTATTATTGAGAAAGATATGATATTATAATTATATATATATGCTAATTGTATATTAAAGAAATATAAAATTTACATTAATGAAATATAAAAAAAAATTAAAATTAAAAAATTTAATATTTCGTTGGTATGATTTGAGTTCCAATCGTCATTTCCTCGTATGATTTCCAGTTCCAATTATCATTTAGTAGAGTAGGATAGCAACCGATATATTCGCATATAAAAAATATTTCGTTAGCTGTGCATGACTTTTAATACATTTTATCTTTTCGTAATAATGAATAATCGTATTATCTTCAAGTGATATTCTTCTAAATCATATTGTGAATTGTATAAAATATAAATATAAAAATATATCATAAAAATTGTAATATTGTAAAAAATAAATTTACAAAATAATTGCATTTTTTATTGTTTATTACAAATATTAAAGTAAAATGATAAAAGCAAAAAAATTTATTGTGTTAAAACATTTTAACGGAAAACCGAAAAAATCAGATTTACAATTAATTGAAGAAGAATTACCTAGTCTTCAGAATGGAGGTAAAAATTTAATATTATTATATCATATTAATATATTTAATATATATATATATTTATGGAGATATTTTTAATTTAAATATTTCGTAAAATAATATTTTTAGAAAAAATGTAAAATTTTTTAAAAGAAAAATACAACTATACTATTTATTTTTTATTTGTTGAATATTTTTAAGGTCATTTGAAGATCAATTGTTAATATTATGTTAATTCTTATCGACTATATTTCGATCATATTAGTCCTATTTATTAAAAGTAACTATTTCACGCATTATTTTATATGTATCTAAATACACATATAATAAATAATTTATAATTTTTTATTTTTAATATATTAATACATTTTTATTACAAGTATTTATTACAAGTATATGATATACATATATATCACTTTTGTATATTTATATTTTATATTCTATTTATTATTATAATTTTTTTAATTTTAGAAAATAATTGAAAATATCTTTTGAATATACAAATTTTTGAATAAATATTAACAAAGTAGTAAAAGAAGGACAGAAATATGTTAAAAATTAGGAAATCAGCGCCATCTCTAGAGTGCCGCAAATGAAACATGTAAAGAAAGGACAGAAAATTGTGGGAAAAGGATAGAGATAAAATAAGAATTGACTATCAACGCCATCTCTCGAGTATCAAGCATATTTTTTTTTAGCATATTTTAAACTTTGTTTTTCTAAAAATACTGAAGATGGTGCTGACTCTCAATTCTTGTTCTATCTTATCCTATCTTTAAAGAAATATTCTTAATACTCGAGAGATGGCGCTAATGGTCAATTCTTACCATATCTCTATCCTTTTCCTACAATTTTCTGTCCTTTCTTTCTATGTTTCATTTGCGGCACTCTGAAGATGGCGCTGATATCAATATTTTTATTCTATCTTTATCTTTCTCTCATTATTTACTCTCCTTGTCTATAATTCTTGGTGCATAATCATTACAGTCATGATTACATGATTACAGAAGTATGAGATATCAATTAAACTCCTTTTATCATTTCTCTTTTAAAATTATAATGCATTTTAATCTTTAATGTAAAAAAAAATAAAGATGTTATAGATATCTCTTCAAGATATGAAAGAAAAAATACATTTTAAATTTATTCTATATTTTATCTTTATGTTTCTATTTTTATAGAAAATAATATACTATTTTTACTTATGTATTAAAAATATATAATTCTATTTAAATATAGCAAGTTAATTTTTATATTTCGTGTATTATTTGAGAAGAAAAATAATTACATAATATTATTTTTGAAACTATTTAATTCTTATTTGAAATATTTTTTAATATGCCAAATAATAAAAATACAATACAAATGCTTAATGTATTCTTGAATTTTTTAAAAATTAAGAAACGATTAAAAATGCATTAAAAATGGCAGTTTTCATGATAGAAGATAAATATGCAAGAAGTAAATGTTTAGATTTGTTTATTTAAATTGTAATAATAATATTTTAAAACTTTAACTTTAATTCTAAAAAAAATTACAACACTAAGAAGAATGATAAAAAGTTAATTATAAGAACAATAAATATACAATAAATATATAAAAACCTCTTTTATATATTATATTTTCCTCATACAAAGAAAAATTGGATAAAAATTTCTTTCAATCTATAATTCATAGAAAATTCCAAGAATTTTAATGATTCCTAGAATTCGAGGTCATTTCCAAGAATTATCAAAAATTCCTGGAAAAATTTCTCGAGTGAC
The DNA here is from genome assembly GCF_000469605.1 of Apis dorsata. Taxonomy (NCBI): domain Eukaryota; kingdom Metazoa; phylum Arthropoda; class Insecta; order Hymenoptera; family Apidae; genus Apis; species Apis dorsata. The sequence continues at coordinate 80,489 of NW_006263509.1, read as the reverse complement.
CTTCTATAATATCATGTTCTCCTAATATAAAATCGAGTTTTTGGCCAAAAATTTCGTTCGTTCGATCATTCGGAAATTTCCAAGAATTTGACGTCATTTCCAAGAATTTTAAAGATTCCGAGAATTTAACGTCATTTCTAAGAATTGCGAGAAAATTCCTAGAAAAAGCGATCTCCTGTTGTATCATGTTCTCCTAATACAAAATCGAATTTTTGACCAAAAATTTTATTCGTTCAGGAAATTTCGATCTTCCTTATTAAATATCTCATTTGTTTTCCATAATATTAAAAAATGCTTCGAATAAAAAATGAATAGTTTCGTAACGGCTATATTTCGATGTCTTCAATTTTTTCGTAGATGAACTCGATAAAAAACTTATCAACTCACTATATTGATGGAATACATTGTAATTATGTAATAATGTTAATGCAAAATTGTACATTATTACATTAACTATACTTTTATGTATTTTTTAAATATTATAGGAATAATTATATCGGAACTTTAAATAAAATGTTATTTTTAAAAATAATAATTAAAAAAAAAGAAATTTTAAATTAATGTTATATTGATAACTTACAAAGTTGTGATGTATTCTTGAATTCAAATCTAAGATGTAAGATGACAATTTTCTTCGAATTTATCGAATAAAATCTTACATCTGATAAATTTCATATTTGAATATATTTTAAAAAATTTGAATGAATTAAAAAAAAATGAAGAGTTTTAGTGATTTCACTTAAATTTTCGAAATTCAGGATTTTAAATACATAATAAAATTTATATGATGATTATTAAGAAAAAAATAAAATAAAATAAAAATAAAAAATTGAAATTATCATAATTATTCTTTAATAAATTAAATATTTACAATATAATATATATTAAAAACTATATAACATTTTACATTTAATTTTGCTTACTTTTAGAATTCCTTATTCAAGCGGAATATCTTTCCGTGGATCCTTATATGCGAGTTTATATGCTAAGATATCCAGTGGGTTCAATAATGCTTGGCTCGCAAATAGGCAAAATCATTGAGTCAAAGAATTCAAACTTTCCAGTGGGAAAAAAGATTATCGCTGATGTCGGTTGGAGATCACATACAATTATAAATCCATTTCGTTGTAATGCAGAATATGAATTCAAAAAACCAAAACTACTTCCTGATTTAGAAGATTTGCCAATGTCGTTATATTTAGGAATGTTAGGAATGCCAGGGTATTAATTATTTGAATATTGAATTTTTTTTTAATATCTTTTCATAAACTAGATTGATATTATTTATGTTTTTAAATTTGTTATTTCAGGAATACAGCTTATTTTGGTCTTTTGGAAATTTGCAAGCCAAAGAAAGGTGAAACTCTTGTTATAAGTGGAGCTGGAGGAGCTGTTGGTTCTCATGTTGGTCAAATAGGGAAAATTCTTGGACTTACTGTCGTTGGTATTGCTGGTTCAGATGAAAAATGTAAATGGCTTGTGAAAGAGCTTGGTTTTGATCATGCTATTAATTATAAAGAAGGAAATCTTGATGTTGCTTTAAGGAAGGCTATACCAAAGGGAATCGATTGCTATTTTGATAATGTAAGTACAATGTTTTTTCTTTAATTGAATGAAATAATGTTTAAATTTTATAATTATTTTATTATTATTACGTATGTTATATAACAATAGGTGGGAGGAGATATTTCTAGCATTGTTATGTATCAAATGAAACTCAATGGCCGCGTAGCTGTTTGTGGATCTATTTCTTCGTATCACGCTGATGCTTCATCGTTACCAAAAGCGACGATTCTTCAACCAACAATGGTATTTAATGAATTAAAGGTAGAAGGTTTTTTGGCCACTCGTTGGGACAATCGTTGGAACGAAGGTATAGAAAAAAATCTTCAATGGATACGCGAAAAAAAAATTCGTTATCACGAAACCATTGTAAAGGGTTTCGATAATATGTTTGATGCATTTGTTGAAATGTTAGAAGGAAAGAATATTGGTAAAGCTATTGTTCAAGTTTGAAGAAAAAAAAAAAATATTGTGATTTGTTTATTAATTATTTTTATATCTATCTACAAAATAAATATATTTTTTTTTTCGTGTAATGGTAAATGTATTAAAATTTTAAATTATATAATTATATAAAATAATATTTTCGATTAATTTGTACATTTTTATTATATATGCAAATATAAAATTTTTATATAATTATGAATTTTTTTATTTATGAACCACAAAAGATATGAAGTAATTAGCATAGACAGTTTTATTGCAATATATTACATAGATCATAATGCATCACAATGAATAATTACATTTGGTTTTTCGATGCCCGAGAGCATGATGCTTAAAATTTAGGTACATATCTTAATAATAATCGTAACGTTACGTCTAGTACAACCTTATACGATACCTTACAGAAAATTACGCAAACTTACATCCATTTCTACTTACAATATAATACATTTCTCAGTTTAATGGAAATTCCATTGTTTCGAAAAAACATTAGAGAGAAAAATTTCAATAAACAGAAATACATATTTCAATTCAATTTGTATGTTCTTGTTGGTAAATATTTTTTTGTTGTACGAATTAATTTCAAAATAATTATTAACATCATTGAAACACCATCAATGTTATACCTATCGAAAAAAGAGATTGATCGTAAAAAATAAAATTCCTTTTTTTATATAAAGATCAGTTTCACCGTTTAAAAAAAGACAATATCATTATAAATACAAAGATCGTATCACGGTGCAGGATTAAAAATCATTCGATCAATTCGGAAAAATACTCGGAGAAAAATACATCAATTTTAAAATTGTACGAATATACGAATCGTTTTATCAACAATGTAAAACAATCGGATATCGTAAATTTTATGATCTCGATTATAAATCATTTGGAATATTCCGTCCAAGTCTAATAATGAGAATCATTATTATTTTTCATCAAAAAGACATATTTCGATTACGATTTAGCCGGATATGAAACTCGAGTTCGAATTTCACCGAATCGATGCAAATTGTCCTCCTCATATAATAATCCTGAATTGCTCGGATCATGTCCCATCAAACGAACACATTCGCATCAGGATATTCGTTGGAATTTCATCACGTGACATTGATCTCCTCGTCCTCCTCGTTCTCTGTTTGTTCTTCCGGCCGCTGTGGACTCGTCAAAGGACTCACGTCGCTTAAATCCAATCGAGGCCTATCTCCATCGGCGTCGCTTAAGTCAGGATTAGGATTGTTCTTGTTTGGTAATGTCTGCTCTCGTGAACCTCCGGTTGCTAGCAACTCCCTCTCTTTGCTGTTCCTCCACTTCATTCGCCGATTTTGGAACCAGATCTTTACCTGGACACACACAATTCGAAACGTGTTCATTTTATGTGATATAATATAAATTAAATAATTTAATCGTAATAAAGATACGAGATAAAGCTACGATTTGACGATTCCTTCCTTGGAATCAATATTAAGAACAATTTTATTAGGAATATTCTTGACGATGGTTTAAATGATATTTAAAGAATATATAAAACGTAAAAAATGTTATAAATAATATAGGACAAACAATTCCATTGAAATGGCTCTATTTAAAAATTAAATTTAATTGGCGTTTTTTTAAATGATATGTTTAAGTTTTTCTTTTCTTTTCTTTTGTAATTCCACAAACGCTAATTTCTGGAATTAGGAAGGACGCGACGTTCTCACAGTTCTCTCAGTCATTTTCATCCACTATTAAAGACCATAATACATATTACCGAACGGTCGAACGAGCCAACGTCAAACGCACATGAACTTTGAAAATTTTCCGTACCCCTACCCTTTGTATCCCTTTTCCAGCCAGTTTCGCCTCTCCTTCGTGCCACCCTTCACTTCCCCGATACCTGTGTTCCCGTTCGCCACTTTATTACAGCCTTGAGCTATAATAACGTCGAAACGTTGACCCCGCGTTCGCCGCGAATTGATTTATCTAAACTACTTTTCGAATTTTTCACTCCTCCCTCTCCCACTTTGTTTCATTGATATGATCCGTTAATTAATCGCACGGATGCACTTCACACTCCTGATCTCGAAGATTTTAAGAAGTAAGAAAATAATTAAGATGTGATGTTTACAAAATTTTGTTTAAGGAAGATGAAAGAATATTCGATAACCTTCCCGATTTTTCCTTAATTTGAAGGATTAAATTTTGGAATTTTTTGATTTGGCAAGTTTACAAAATTTTGTTTAAGGAAGATAAAAGAATATTCGATAACGATTTTTCCTTAATTTGAAGGATTAAATTTTGGAATTTTTTGATTTGGTTTGGTAAGAGTTTTAAAGAGTCTGGCGGAGATAAATTAAAAATCGTTTAAAATCGATCGATGCAGAGATGTTGTTCGTGCAGAGTTAGAGAGAGTGAAAATGATTTAATGTCGGACGATGGAGATTCGTTCAGAGACAAAAGGAAACTCATTGGCATTAATATTCGTACGATTCGTATTCGTTATTTGACGCGATATTGTGTTTTAAAAAGGGTTTTAAACAGAACTATTAACAACTTTTGAAATCTTTTCAACAACATTATCTGCGCTTGACATCAGCTGCCTCGTTATTAATACTGCTTGACCCTGTTGGTAGGAAGGGCGAGAAATTGATAAAAAAGGTTTATTATTCTTTAATATCTCGTCGAACATTTTATGGAACTTGGCGAACGTGTTGCGTGCAACTGACATGTTGAAATGTGAACGAACTTGATGCGTCAATGCATCTTTCTTCTTGTTACATACTTTTTATTGTTTTCATTTATTTCCTTCAATTTTTATTTTTTTTTTTATTTTTATTCATCAATTTTTTTTTCTTCCTTCGTTTTTTTTTTTTTAGAAACGTAGCTAAATTTAAATAATATATATCAGATTTAACAAAATTTACATGAAAAATCTTATCCATGTTTTCAATTTACAATTTCTAGATTGAATCTCATCAAATTTATTGAAACGTATTTAAATTTTATATATAGTAATCAAATAGAACACTTTTTCTAATCATTTTTGAATTCGAAAACGTGGACAAACAAATTTTAAGTACGTAGGTGAGAAAATTATATCTGGATCTGCCAAGGGTTAATTTTACCCAAATTGTTTTCGTATTTTCATTTGGCGGGGTGTGTGCACTTGACACGATGCACGAACCCTAACGATTCGACGTGTTAATACGCAGTGGGGTAAATTCCGCGTTGTATCTTCAATAGATACTGGTCCAAAATTTGGAATCAATTTTTCTCTCTCGTTTCATCCAATTTTTTCATCGAATTGAAATCAACGTTACAGATGTATTAACAGTACTTTCATCTAATTCAATAGATAGATTGAATGATTCCAAATTATCATTTTTGACACGAAAATGCATCATCATTATGTAATTCGACACAGTGTGATATAAAAAAAAATATATGTATATATAATTTGAAGCGAATTTTTATAATCAAACGATTCTACGCTGAACGATTTCGTGAAAATAAATATAAATAATTTGTATATAATTCAAACTAATGGAAAGATTGATTTTTTTTTATTTATTCGATATTTAAATAATTACGCACGTAAATTTGGAATTTTTTTTAATATTTAAAAAAGAGGGTCTTATATATTTTTATATCTCAATAATTGATATAAATTGTTCTTTATTGATTCGGTCATTTATTGCTCGATGATCGATTGAAAGGAGTACAATCTACAATTTTTGCGCGAAATTTCACAAACGTCGATCTGGCTTGACGTTTTGCATAAAAATTCTGTTTAAAAATTCCACTTTTAACGCTCGATTAATTAAAATGATTTGTAATTTGGTGTTTGAATCACCTTGGGATGATAGATTTCCGAAAAATATATCGACGAAATTTTCTTTCCTTTTTTTCTTTTTTTTTTTTTTTTTTTTGAAAGTATCGAACTATCGGTTAGAATAAAAGTAGCGTCGAGCCGTTTAAAAGGCAAAAATCCCTTGAAATCCGATGCTTTCGACGAACGAAAAAGATTATAAGAGGGTGGATTAATATTGAGCTCAAGACGTTGCTCGCTTAGGGTTGAACACTCCATCCAGGAGAATGCTTGAAAATGAAAACCAGGAGGGGATCGCTTTGCCACGCGAGTACATATTAAAAAAAAAAAAAAGAAAAGAAAAGAAAAGAAAAGAAAAGAGAAGAAATGAGAAAAAGAAAAACGAAATAATATCGATATTTATTCACTGCTATTTAACGTTTCTTTTTACTGCAGGAAATTTTAGAAGAATGATTTCAGAAGCAAGAGAAATTCATCGATTATCGTATAATAAGTTCTCAACGAGCGGAAATTTTGTGGAATGTATTCCAACGGAATCAAAGGATTCGTACTTCCGTACTTCCGGTTCCGGCCGATTCTTCTTCTCCTCCTTCTTTCCGTTTTACGTTTTGCAAGTGGCGACGGTGATTGATTGTCCCGTCAGCGGCAGACAGGTTCGGGAACTGTATAACAAAAGTAACAAAGCTGTTCTCCGTTCCTGGGTGTGAAAGACACGCCAAGCTTTTCGTAGAACTCGAATCATTCCATTGTTCACGCTTTTCATTGCTTCTGTCCCGTGTATATATATATACATATCTGTACCTTTCCGCAACTTTCGATCATTTTGTAAATCCAAGTTCCAATCTTTTTCTGTCAAATTTTCCCTTCGAAAATAATATCCCCTCTCGTTCGCGAGATAGAAAAAAAATTATATCCAAAATTTTAACCGAAACAAGAATCTCGCCGATCTCACCTTATCGAACCGTGATATAATTGAAATTACCCATTAATGGCCATAATTGCTATTTCAATAACAAAGCTACGGATAATTCGAATATCATAATCAATGATCACTCGAACAGCCACGCTCGATGCAATAATTACTCGAATCGCTTCACCGCCCCTCGATTCAATTTCTCTCCCTCTCCATCACCACCTCCCTGCCCCCGGAATCACGTTTAATCGTTAACTTATTGGCTGGAGAGGCCACGCGTTCGCGCGCCCCTCTCACCTCTTCCCTCCCCCTCCTTTCCCCAGTTCAAAATCCTTAAACACCCCCCCGCCCCCTCCTCGATTAAACACCAACCCCGTCCCCGATATATCCCACCTCAGAGACCAGGAAAGAAAACACTCGATCGTCGTAAAATTTCTCTCCTCATCCCCTTTGAGAAAGAAAAAAACTTCCCCCCTCTGCTTCTAAATCATCACCCCCGAAACCATCCCGAGGATCCGATAATATAAGGCGAATGTAACTCCAATCCTTTACGATTCCCATTAAAATAAAAAAGAAGGAAACGAGTGAGAGAGAGGGAGAGAGGAAGAAAAGGAAAGGAAAACCGGAAACGTTTCACGCGATACGCGATAAGGATCGGGTCCGGATACGAAAGGATCAGGAATAACGAACGACATCCGAAACGCGTTCTATAGAGTGGGTAATCGTTAAACGATTGGCTGCAGTCAGCCTACCGGTCTCTCCTTTCCTCGACCACCCTCTAACCCTCGCTCCTTCCCACCTCCGAGTCTTCTCCTCCATTCCCTTCTCCTCGCGGCCACGCGCGACCGCCCTTACTTCCGCCCCACCTCCGCGAGAACCACGAGGGCCACCCTCTTTATCTCCCTACGACTCACCCTCTTTCGTCCTCTCTCCCTGCATACGTATACATACACACACATACGTACACATATACACAAAGTACGATAGGTAGTTCGGTGCGCGGCGGTGACGCCATCTGGCGCAGTTTAATAAAAGACGATCGATTATGACGTCGGCCTCA
>NW_006263509.1:72080-72357 GCF_000469605.1 Apis dorsata | reverse complement strand
TCAGTCACGCTCGCTCTACGATCCTCCGGCTCGCCATCCCTCCATTCCACTCCTTTCTTCCCCTCTTCCTCTCCTTCCTTCGTATATAATCTCCTCTCCTTTGTCTCTCCACCCCTCTCGATAACCTCTCGCCCCTCTCTGTGCATCGTTCTTTCCTTCTCGTCCTCCTCCTCCTCCTCCTTCTTCTTCTTTTCTCTTTCTCTCGTTTCGCCCCAAGTTTGGTTCTCGCCGTGCGGTGCATCGGAGGGAGAAAGAGAGAAAGAGAGAGAGAGGAAGG
>NW_006263509.1:60721-72009 GCF_000469605.1 Apis dorsata | reverse complement strand
CCATCACCACCACCATCAGCACCACCACTACCACCACAGCCGCCGCCTCCAACCTGGCCGTGGCATCGTTCGGTGGGGCGAGGAGATCGAAGGGCACGGAGGCGGAGAAAAGGGGCGAGAAGCGGGCACGACTAGAGGGTGCCAGAGAGGGATTATTTTATTTTTTTCGAGGGAGAGAGGGGTGCGGTCAACGGAGGGGCGAGTGGGCGAGGGGTGGAGAAAAAAGGAGGAAAGGGAGGGAGAGGAGGAAGAGGTACGGCGCAAAGCTGCGATTCTGCGGCCGAAGGGTTGGCTGATGTATGGAAAGGAAGTCGACTCTTAATGGTGGGGAGGGATTTATCGGAGGAGCTCACGTTCCATCGGTGATGCTTTAATTGAGCCCTCCGCTTATAGAACGATAGTGTTAATCCGTTTATCCTTGGATCTATCAGGTTAATCCATTCCTCGTGACGACGAAAGTACAGTGACACAATTTTTCTGGACCAATTTCTCAGCTTGTTATGATATATTTATGTAATAATCCATTTCATTAAAATGTCCCATCTCTTTTTTAATATTCCGCTTGTACGTGACAGGTTCCATCTTGAAATAATAATTGGAAATATACACAAATTATTATATATAGTATTTTTTTAATTTAATCAAGTTATTTCTCGATTTTTGATCATTTAATCTTAAACATTTGTGCAATAAAGAATCAAAGGAAAATTAATTTCCTTTTCGCCATTCGAAAATTTCATCGATCGGGAAACCCGCTTTCTAAACCCCGCACGATTTTATTAGACACGATTCGGCAATTTTTACGAAAGGAGGAAAGGAAGGAAGCGTCGATCTCGCGGCGACTTTTACTTGGAAGCACGATCCGCGAATCCGGAATTCGCCCGCGTGCCAATGGTACGTGCATACACAGCTACAACTGTGACTGGCTACGATTTGGCACGAATGGGAACCGATATTTCCGGGCGAAATGTCGTGGCAACGATGCTAAACGCATTCGATCGCGACACGTGAAGATGTTTGAACGTCGATTTAAAGGATATGTGACAGGGGGAATCAAACGATCTTCCTGCTAACTTTTTTTAATATAATTTTAACAAATCGAGGGAAGGATCGTGGAAATTCGTATAAAAATTGCTGATTAATCAATTTGGCAAAAAGAAAATAAAAAGAATTATTGATAATAGTCGGTTATAAACTTTTCAAAGAACGAGACGTACTAGATATTGTTTTTTATCAACAATTCTTATCAACAATTCTTCATCCTAATAAGAGCAGTGAAGAAACCATTATATTTTTCTCTCGATTTCCTCCCAACATAGAGACGAAATTTCGAATAGCCTTGTGGTGTAAAACGAGTCCAGGAAGATTTTATTCGATCTTCTTTCTCATCATCGTTCTCGAGGCATCGTTAGTTTCGTGGAAAGTGATTAAAGTTGATTCACAAAAGGATGAATCTATATGCATACCGCGATATTGTATATTCATGGTTTCTTAGTTCGTCTGACGTCTCTGGCGGGAGGTAGGGGGAGGTTGGTGGCGGTTTCTCAAAGTAAAATCCATAATGCATGAAGGTCCACGGGCTAAGCCGAACAGCTTAAAGCTGTAAGATATTGCGCGACGTTATATTCATGTTATTCCCTGTAAGAGGCGGCCTTTGTTTTTAATATCCATCCCAGACTGTACCGGTGCAAGTTTAGGATAGCGACGTTATGACCAACTTCACTCGTTCCAACTTTCAGATCCTTCTTCCTTGTCGAGAAAGGATCCTCTGACGATGATGATTTCTTAAAGATTCGTTGAGATCTTTTAAACTTTCGATCTTATTATAGATAAAAATTATATAAATTATTTTCATATTTTATTTACATTAGATTTTGATTCCATGATTATCGTTAAGGATCGCGAGAAGAAATTTAGAAGAAAATCTACATTTTTTTATTTACAATTTATCCGTAATAAAATAAAAGAAAAAAGATTCCGTATCGATAAGTGATGAAACAAACAAGATCGTGTTGTGTTTTCCAATCGGGATAGAAGATCGACTATCGAGTAAATAATAAAATGGTGAAATCCTCCGTCACCAGGGAACAGTGGTCGATTGTTCTAGAGAAAGGTTGGTCAAAGTAAACCCGATCCAAAAGAAGCACGGCCCTAATGGGTACAAATTGATTTGACCGACGGAATTCAGGAAACTCGATATTCGGGTGAAATGCAACCCTAATGGTCGATCTATCTAACAGTGTCAGTTTCATGGGAAAGAGCAAGCTGTTCCTCTTTTGCCCGCGGATCCATCCCAGTATTAAGATGTAAATACCACGACACGCGCGTAATCTTATATTTTTATAAAATAAAAATTCAATAAGCGGTTATACGTCCCTTTTAATCAGATTTAAAATTAAAGCCTCCTCCTTTTCGCTGGAAGACTAAATAGGGCTGTCAGTAACACCGAATGCGAGCCATTCTTCGCGCGACCTTTATAATTCGCTAAATCTTCAAGACATTTCGATCATCGAAGGTCCCTTATTTTCGAGATAAAGAAATGAAAAAGATGGAAGGATGGAGGGTGCGTTTTAATTTAGCATTCTCCACTCGATCTCACGAAGAGGCATCACCGTTCTGATATCTTTATAATTAACACGATATCGTCCCCTATTCTCCTTATCCCTTATCACAATTATTTGATATCTATGATAAAAAAAGACAATAACGTGAAAAAAGTTCCAATAAAAATAAAAATATATTTATTGTTAGATAACTTATATTCAATTAAATATATAACGTACTTTGAATTAAAAAATCTATGTTTCGAAGGATCGTGGTTAAAGATTATAATTTCGAATAATAATTTGTTAAAAAAAAGAAGAAGAAGAAGAAACAAAAATATATTTATAGAAAATGTAAAATATAGATGAACAAGGCAACTGTTTTTTTTAATTATAGCACAAGTTGGGATTAAAAATTATTCTTTACGAATTAACATCGGGTACGTGACTCTGGCAGGTTTGAAGGTTTGCGAAGAGGAAGAAGAGCGTCGTGGTGCCGTCGGTTTTGATTATTAAAAAGATAACAAGCCCCGCGGTTCCTCTCTTTACCTTTTCCTGCGCTTCCGCCTGCCCGACGGAAACGTCTTAAGCACAAAAGTGGCTCGATGCTCTTAATTCCGGTTAATTTAAGGTCGACGCGTTGATGATGAATCCCGCCCAAGGGCGATACGAACGGTTTTGACATGGGCTACGCCTCCGATCTTCCTCCTCCGTGATAGGATTTGAAACTTTCTTTCTTTTTTTATTCACCGTGCCACGATGAATCTGACAAACTTCTCCCGATTTTATATTCTTCCCGTAGCGTAAAAATTCGACGTGAAAAGTATGGGGTGATATTTACTTTCAACAAGTTGAACATTAAACATTTTTTTTTTTTTCTTTGATTCGATCGAACATCTCGGAATTTTTAAAGAATACGAATTTCGAAATGTTGCAAAGAATTGAGGAAGAATATATCGAGAATCTTTATTTAACGATTAACTTTCTTCTTTTTCGTAGAAATATATCCTTTAAAAATATATATATATTCACCACGAAAAAGGAACGGTGAATTAAGATTGACGGGATATATATGAAAACGAGAAGGGAAGGGGGATAGGTAACTTCTTAAGTATTTAATTTTTCTTTTATTTTTTTTTTAATATATATAAAAAGACTGAGAGATGGACGTTTTCTTCTCGTTAAAGAAATCAAGAGGAACAAAGACGGAGGAGGGTATACGGAGAAGGGTGAGCTCGCTCACCATCACTAATTACTTTAGTCATCCCCCTTTAACCCTCGACGTCCCTCTTAGACCCACCCTCGTCATAAACTGTAGTGAAGACTCGAACCTGAGCGAAACGACGGCACCTTGCCTTCTCTTCTCTCCTGTCCCGAACCCTTCTTCACCCCCTCGCCTTTTCTCAAAGTACGGGCCACCCCTTGGAAAAGCTTTATTATTATCATCCACCCGTACACCGCAAGTCTTTAATTAAATCTCACGAAAGATTCATAAAACCGGTATGATTACAAATACGATAAAAGACGAAACTTAATAGGAAAAGATTCCTCCATTGAATGGGATTTTTTATATGATTTTTCTTTTTTTTTTAAAAAGAACCATTTTCTTATTTTCTCGTTATATATTTATTTAAGCAGAAATTTGATAGAAACTTTGATCTTTAAAATTTTCTTTTATTTATTTTTCATCATTTTACTATTGTATCTAATTTAACTAATGCCGTTACATGATTTATTAATAATAATTGTTACTTCCTTTATATTATTTGATAAAGTTAATGGAATTTTGGATTTAATTAATAAATTAGATCGAAAAATCATCTCGAAAGTTATTGGAGAAGATAGGTAAAATTCGGCATCTGGTGCTCGCAGCTGAACATTATTAAGAGAAACAGAAAAGAGGAACTCCGGAGGGAAGAGAAAGCCATCATCGGACAATAATCGCTTTTATGGGTGTTCGTGTGGTGAACCGTGATATTAGATAGCAGCCAAGTGCGCAGGCCATGCTCCTCAAATCGCACAACACTCAACATACCCTCCAACAACTTCGAAATTGTTCTTTCCTTTCCTTTTTGTCCCGTTTCCTACGTGACGATACAAACATTAACATCGTTTCAAAAAATAAAATTGTTACTCTCAATATCGCGAGAGAAAGAGAAAGAGAGGAAGAAAGATCTCTCTCTAATTCTCGACAACTTTTAACCTATAATTCCCTTTTTAATTTAATCGAAGAAATCAAGGATTGAAAATAAAAATGATTGAAAAAGAATCAATTACGACACGTATCTTTTGAAATTGTATCACAATTTCACGCTAAGAAAAAACCGTGACATTTTTAAGATTAGAGATTAATTAAAAATAATATAAATTGAAATAAAACAATATTGAGCAATCTTTCTTCATCGTACAATATTATTATCAAATATTCTGCTGATCAATGAACTTCCAACCCCCTATAACCATTTTATTATGACAGCTCGTGAAATCTCGTTCGAAAATGCGGCAGCCTTTAATCGTAAAAGAAGAAGAAGAAGAAAAGTTCCTTATATATATCTCCACGTTGATATTATCAATTGTTCCACCACCGATTGGACCGGAGGGTGAAGAAGAGGAAGAAGAAGAAGATGAAGGAAGGGAGACAAACTCTTTGCATTATTCGGATTCGCAAGAACCGCCAATTTACTTCAACTCCAAAGTACCGGTTGGTTCTTACACATATATGTATAAGTATTTCTCCGTATGTATATATATATATATACAGATATCCATGCACATGTATGCGTGGTCCTCAGATTTTCTCGTAAAACCACAGCCAGAGTGGGCTTCAACCAATGGCGGTGAAGGCATGGCGCTCGAGGTGTGAATTATACATGAGAATATATCCTTCCGTGCCCTTTCCTCTCCTTCTGTATATCCTCTTTCTCCTCTATTCCTAACCTCATCTCCCTCTACTCGACCCTTCCCTAACCAATGGTTATCTCTTACCCTTATTTGCGCCTCATCTACATACGATCCTATGCTCGTACTTATGCAAAATGTATCGTTCCAGTTACGAACACGATGAGAAGAGATCTCTTTCGAATAAGAAGAAAAAAATAAAAAAAAACCGACCATTGTTTGATGCAAACCTTCGATGGATCTTTTCTTTCATTCAACCGATCGAAACAAGTTTAAATAAAGAAGTTTAATTAAAAGCGATTCAGAGAAATCTCTTCTCCTAATTCGTTTTCTCCTCTTAAATGCTCTCATTATGTCGCGTTATGATTAAATAGATACGTTCAGTAAGAAACGTTCTCGAAATCCAGAATCCAACGAATCATTTTATCCGTTTAAATTGATATATGTATACTGTTGGACGAAAGCCAAATTTTCGCAGGGAATTTTAATCTTGACTTTACAACTATTGGCAAAACGATTATACATGTAATAATATACGCGCAATCAAAAATAAATGAAACTTTCGAATATTGAGATTATCGTATAATGGTTCTTATCACAGTGTCTACTTTCGACAATTTTACTTTTATTTTTACATTAGTGAACATCGTTCAAACGACGAAACAACAAATAATTTCAGGGGGGAGAGGGGAACGGCTATGGCGGAATTGGAACGTTGGTTACCAGGAAACGAAACTAACACGCATCCCAGTGTATCAGAGCGGAAACTACGCTCATGAAATCAAATGAAACTAACTTACAGTGCCGTTTTCTGGGCATCGTTTAGTTTCATTAACGTCGCCGCAGCAGAACCGGCCTGCTAGAGACGGCGACGACGAGAGTCGATGTGTGCGCCACACGAGTGCACCCCCGTGTGGGGGTGTACGTGTGCAGCTAATGAACTGGCATCGCCCGATTAACCCCAAACCGGGGCTATTATACGCTTCTAACACCATGTGCACCTACGCCACCGCTCTTTCTCTCCTCTATATACATACGGATGATGATATCTCGCGTGATCACCTCCATGATCGTCACTTTGCGATTTCTAATATGTGTCCAGAAAATGATTCTTTATTCTTCATATATACTTTATTGTTTTCGATTGCGAGCATTTGATACTTTGGTCGATACTTTGCTCGTTTGAGAATTAAAAATTTTGCATTTGAATCTCGTTGATTATTTTTACAACTGTGGTCGATTCGAAGATTTTAAACTTTGCAATTTCGAGAATGTTATTTCAAAAGTTAGTGGATTTTTAAAAGAAAACGGTGATAAACGGTTTGTTGGAATTTGTTTCTTATTTAAAAAATCATGTTGCACGGAACTAATTTCCTTTATTTTGTGTAAAATATCTGATCTCTTTGATCGGTTAAATAAAATTTCTTTCGGATTGAGTCGCTATTTTCGTTTATTTGATATCCTGTCCCGTTTCTAAAGGTATCAGAATTTATGGAAGCCTATTTAGAGAAGTTTTCAGAATTGATGTATATTCAGCGTATGAGAGTTTGTTCGGCGAAATCTGAGCATTAGTCTCTATCAATTCGGTGAATGGAGTTGTTGAAGGGAGAGAGAGCAATTCCGTCGGTGAATTAAATTCTCCGTTGGAAACAGAGGGTTTCGTACTTCGTTAAAGAGACGATTAGTGCTCTAATAAGGTCATTAAGCGCCATATATTCCGGACTAACCTTCCTTCCTAGTGCGGATTAATTTCTTAATCATGCGTTTCCCTATTAATCTCGAGAATCGCATCGTTCGTCACACTATAAACACTTAAATAACCATTGTCGAATCTTCTGATAATAAAGCGTGATAAATTGAATAACTTTCGTCCATTCCAAAATATCGAAATTTAAATCAATTATAATTATATCAATCGATCGATCAATTATCTTAAAAAATTTGTCCAATTCGAAAATATAATTTTGAACGAGAGTTTCTATTTCCATTAATTATATGTATAATAATTTATACGAACAAATTAGCCTTCTAATAACGTGTAATTGTTCATCGTGGAAAATCGATCGATAAATAAGTGTTCGCTTCGATAGTTGGATCAGTAAATTAGTACGCTATTAAGATCATTAAACGCGGTATTAAGCATCACGTTGCCCATTCATGCGGCTGCGAAGGCAACCGCTTGATCATGACAAGCCTGTGCACATTATAATACACGCAAGTTTACCTGAATATATGATAATGGCATATTTGATGCCATTATCTCGTAATCGTTATTATCTATTAAAATAATCTGCTTTTTTCTCTCCTTTTCTTTTTTTTTTTCTCTCTCTCTCTCTTTAATAACTCGATCGTTCGATTATTAAAATCGCTAAAATTAAAATTATTTTTCCTTACCTGGGAATCCTTAAGACCGAGTTTCTCAGCCAGCTTCTTACGATCCGGCTTGCTGATGTATTTTTGTATTTGAAACCTCTTCTCAAGGCCGCGCCTCTGAAGATCCGAGAAAACCGCCCTTCTCATCATTCCTCGACGTGGTTTTCCACGGGCGTTCGTCGCCCATGGAAATACCAGGCCAGTGCTGGCAAAATCGCCCAGACCACCTTGGATCGCACCTGGGAACGCTGTCCCGCCACCTGGGGCACCCGGATGATGACCTCCAGTTCCGGAACCGGCAACTACCGATTATACACAATTCACAATTCGAGTGATGACATAGCAGTGTTAAATTTCGTTGGAAAATATACGATATAACTCGTATCCTGTATACATATTGTGATATTATATTGTGATACGTTATATATTTTTTGTAGTAAAAAGTATTCGATCGATAATAATAAAATAATAATTTTTTGGAAGAATTGAGAAGTGTATGGAAAAATTAATTTATCGTTAAAACAATTGTATATTACACAAAAAGAAAAAGAAATGCTCTCTTCTTCTTTCTCGTTTCTCTGGTTAATCAAGGAGTTGGGAAAAAGAATAGGATTCGATAGGAAAAATTGATTGGTCGAAACATCAAAGATTTTTGGGCCCCCGATAATAATTGAATCAAAGTCATCTAATAACGAACGGGCAATTGAATCTCCAGATCGTATCTGTACAATATTGCCAAGCTGAGCATGACAGTATTATCTGCGCCGATGATATTTGCACGCACTTGTTGCATGCGTGCATTTTGCTTGTGGCGGTGCATGTACATAATATGGTAGTGCTTTCACTGCACTTCATATGCACTCCATGTCCCATACGAGCCTACCTATAACAAGATATTCGATAAACCCGTGCCCGTGCACGTGCCCGCGTTTATACGCTTTGGCGCCATGTGCGGAAGTTTCGGTTTTAAATGTTCATCGAGATTGTGTTTCCGCTTCGCGTCCAGCTTGTTTATTAACTTTTCCTCCAGAATCAACGAGGATATATATATATATATATAATAAACTTTTTATTTTTATTATTTTTGCGAACAAATTTACAACAAACGTTCTCCCTCGTTTATTTCATCTTTTGTTTTTCTTTTTTTTTTTTCCTCAGTGAACATTCGCAACGAATTAATTATGGATGTAATTACGGAGAATAATAATAATTATTCGCACTTTTTTCTTTGGATTTAGGACATTTAATGTTAATTTGATCGAAAATTGGAGGAAATTATTTAAATAAAAACGGAAATGAAAGAAGGAGAAGACGACGAGAGGGATCTTTTTATAAGAGCAAATTGAGGGAAATATTTACCTGTCAGGTATGGTCCTCTGTAGAATAATTGTTGCAACGTGTGATGAGCATTGGGCGGTAGATGACGTTGGGGGGGTTGATGACTCGGCCTGTGATAAGGATGATAAGCCGCGGGTCTGGCGATTGGCTTCGCGATATTGTAACTCGCAGAATTTTGCAAATTCTGCAGGAACGCTGGTATCGCTTCCGGTGGGAGTCCTTGAAAATTCTCTGCACAGATAAACGAAAACTTGTGTTTTTACAAATAAAATTGTCAATTTGTTGTAAAATGTGCGAGTAATAAAAATTAGACGTAGGAAATCGGTTTTTAATGTTGTTTAATTGGAAGCGTTATACGAGGAAGCAAAAGCGTATTTTTCACGGCCCAATACCCAGTGAAACGCCCAAGGTTCAGGATCTTCGCACGACGGAATGCTCAAGTCGTTGTATTCCTTGCGATGCATAATTCGAGCTGACACCCCCGACTAAAACCCTCCTCAACAGCTCCAGGCGGAGCCCAACCTCTTGTTGACGCACGCTTCAACACCTTCGGTATAAATACTCGAATATTCGGTACGTGAGAATATATCCCTTGGATGTATTTAATCCTCCCTCGATAGATCCTTACGAAACAACGAAAATTCCCGCAAAATTATTAACAAAAATTCATTTTGAATCATCGTCTATCTGATAGAAAAAGAAAAAGAAGAAGAAGAAGACTGATCCATTAAAAATAAACAAGTAGTTATTTAAACCACAAAAATGTATATAAAAAAAGAAGGAAAAGATATACAATCATTCAATATCAATCGTTCAATTCTGGTTATTCTAAGAGGATTGAAGGTTCGACGTATTTGTAACATATTTTCTTTTTTTTTTTTCAGTCGCCACGCCCAATTTAACCAAGAGAAGAAAGAAAACAAGAGAGGAGAGAGGAGGAGAAGGCGACGTGTTTGAAAATAATAAAATAATGGAGGCGCACACGGTTTTTCACGGCGACCAAGAAGCCAGGAATCGAACGGAGAAAGAGAGGTTTGCCTTGCGTTCCGGCCAGACAATGGTTTAACAATGGCCCATACACCACGTCCTATTGTGCCGGTGTACCCCATAAAATACTCATCGCCTTTTATCGTTGTTTTCCTATCCGGCCAATAAGAGGAGCCCGCCTGCCAGGATCGCAAGCCCTGGCCAACTAATAACGGCTTAACCTCCAACGGAAACATTGAATGGGAATCGTTTTTTAAGCTGCTCCACCTCCTTCGAATTACACCCTTCGCGAATCCTATCCCTCCCCCTCTCTCTCTCTCTCTTTATCTCTTTCCCTTTCGACTCACCCTCTCCTTCTTCGTTTCACGAGACCGTTCAAATCGAGAAGATTAAATCTCGAAACCCTGTGGTCGAGGATGGATCCGAGAACAGTTCGCGTTCTGTTGTTACAGTTGTGCTATTTTTTTTTTCCTTCCTCCCCCTTTTTCTCCCTCTCCTCTCTCGCTCTCTCTCTCTTTCTCTCTCTTCTTCCCTTTAATGCCCGGGCTTAAAGATCCTCCCTTGGTTTCTACTACCCCAAACTCGATCCACCCCGCGACCTAGGTACAACATATCGGTGGTTATTCTTTGGGATTAGGGCGTTTGATGCATTATTAAGTAGACACCGATGCAGGTTCCCCGAATGGGAGGGAAACGAAACGATTTACGAGGAGGAGAGAAACGATGTTTTCCTTGGCGTATAGTTAGCGGGCCTCTGACGTTCCATGCCGGCTTATTACGTCTGATGTGCTAACTCGATCGAGAGTTTTCGACAGCTAGTCCCGTTCCCCGGCCCAATTTAAAAAAAACGGACTTCCCCTTCCGTATATTCGTGTAAAATTCATGTTTCTCAACGAGAGAAAAGTGAGATAGAAGGATACGATGCTATTTATAAAAATTAGTCAACGTCATTTGAAAATGACATCCACGATATAATGTCGTGTCTCCTAGCAGCGCAGCGTCATTTCGAAAGTGGGGTCGAAAAAAAGAGAAAATGGATAAGAACGGAAAATAATAAAAACGAGGTACGCGAGGTACACGCATTTCGCCATCCATCTACACGAGTCTCCGGTCATGTCACGCTCGATATCGAAAAATATCAATAATAGC
>NW_006263509.1:60288-60523 GCF_000469605.1 Apis dorsata | reverse complement strand
GAGGAGGAGGAGGAGGAGGAGGAATGAAAGCGTGGCAGCCCCCCCCTTCCCGTGGAAGAGAGACGGAGATCCGTACGCGTCGGGCGAACGAGCACCGGGACAGAGAAAGACAGGGAGCGTGGAGCGTGAAAGAGTGCGAGGACCTGGTAAATCGCACAACGATTGGCGAAAATGCTATTCGAAATTTAACGTCGCTCTCCCGTCAAACGCCCATCCACTCCAGACCGTGCGAGAG
>NW_006263509.1:57317-60143 GCF_000469605.1 Apis dorsata | reverse complement strand
TCGACTCGTGTCAATCACTCGTTAGTGGTAGGGAAGGATGCAGGGAGGGAGGGAGGGAAAAAAGAACGACGGGGGAGAGATGCAAGAGATCGTACGGTTGATGTACACTGAAGTGGTTCGAAATACCACCGTGTCGTGTTTTCTCGTTTTTTTTCGTTCCCTTTCTTTTCTTTCTTTCTTTTTTTTCTTTTTTTTTTTTTCGTGAAAAAACGAATTTCGAATTGTTTCCACCCGATGATCGAAAGAGAGAGAGAATATCATCATGAAAGAAAGAATACCCTCGTCGAACGTAATTCTTCAGAGTTTCGCTTCGAAGAAATGTATTCACACCCAAATGTATATAGTGACGTTTTCACGGTACGATTGCGTCACCATTCGGTAATAGATCGGCCAATTTCGAGACGACGTCGCCGGAATTACTGTGAATAAGGAAACGCGATAAGAGGCACGGTAATACATCATTTGATCCTGCCGCTTGTCTAATATTATAGGCACCAATCGTAAGGGCTTAATATTGGGGTGAAGGTAAGTGGCGGACCAGCTGACGTCCTGCTCCACCCTGCACGCACGCTGCGTCTCGTCTTGAGGGTGTGCGGATGAGATTTAGGGACCGACGACAGAAATCTGCCGGCGACACTGATTTGTGGTGAGCTTTGTTTCAACACGCTTAGGGACGACGCTAAGATTCTTCCGACACTTTCTCGATCAATCCGAAATCTATCCCCTTAAAACTTAATCTTATTAATGAAACTTAACTTAATAACTTTGCAAAATTTAATCAGAGATCGTCAAAGAAACGCGAACGAAAATTGAGATTCGAACGACAATAATGGTCGAGTAATAATCGACGATACTCCAAAGAACGAATCGCATCAGATACGTTAAAACGAAATCCCTCTAAATGTTCCTCTAAACATTTACCCACGAAAGATTTATTATTATTTTCGACGGAATTACTAGAATCGCGTTGACGTTGATGATCAGAAGGCGAACGAAAACTAGAAACCTTAAAACCTAGAACAGGAGCCACTAGCCTCGAGTTAGAACAATTACCCGAATGCGGTCGCCTGTCATGATTGCCGCCGAGTATAGCGTTGACGCTGAACTTGAGCTGCGGCTTCTCCTTCTCCTGGATGGTCCTGCATGCGGGTCCTAAGCACTGCTCGTCCCCGCAGGAACAGGCGGTGGTCGTTCTCTCGCCTATCCTGTCGACCACACGCTCGACCGCCACCTCTCTCTCCCCTTGAATCGTCATCTCGTCGGACGTGTGCATGACGTTTCTGCATCCAAGGTCGTACCGCCTGTCCGCCTGCAACGCCGTCACGCGTTCGCCACCTAGGATCCCGCCATCGTCCTTTTCCCTCTCGGCTTGGAGGCCACCGTCCATCTCGATACCGATCTGATCCTCGTCCACGTTCGAGTTGCACGAGTCAACGGCGGAGCTCGATCGGTTCTCGATTCTCTCGTTGCAGAGCCTCTCCATCGCGCACAGCCGATCCACGATTACGTGGCCGTCGATTCTCTCGTTGTCCACGTCCACGTACGCGATCTGGCCCCTCTCCATCCCCTCCTTCTCCCGGATGACGTGCATCCGATCGTTTTGCCGATCGACCATCCTCCCCGACGATCCTCTCTGCTGATGCTGCTCCCTCACGCCGCACTCGATCATCGGGTTCCCTCTGTCCGTGCCACGTGCGCCCGAGGTGGATCGTTGATCCAGCTGATCTCCCTGGCTCGCGCTCGAGGGAGACAATTTCTCCCTCGAATGCCTCGAGTTCGCCTCGCATTCGCGCTCCCGTTGTCTCGCTACCAGGCTGGCCGCCCAGTTCAAGGTCAGGCTGGTGAGATCGGCGCCGGGCGCCGCCTTGCTCTGGAGCAAGTTCTCCATTAAAAAGGGCGAGGTCATTGCACTTTGTTGCAGATTCTTCAGCATCGCCGCTGACGAAGGAAACATATCACGGCCTCCCTTGGCTTTTCCACCCTCCCTGCCTCCCCCCTTTGCCGAATTCGATCACCCTCGATGTGCGCGCCTTCTCGTTTCTTCTTCCCGGGAACTCACTCAGAACTCTACGTAGCAACTTTTAATCGTTTCCCAAACTCTGTTTCTCGCGAATGGTTCGAGTATACGAAGTCGATCCTCTACGTATCGCGGATGTATATTTCTACCGTTTCACGAGATATTTATCGTACAAAAATTTCATCGCACAGAAATGTCTACGAACGAGCCCTTCCCACCGATTCCCTTCTTTCCAAAACAACGGATTACGAACAAACAACAAAGATAATTTTCACGATCTTTCAGAATCGGCGTTACACATTTCACGGTAGAACGCAAGGACGAGAAGAACGGAAGGGAACGGAAACGGCGAAACTTCACTTCGCCCCGATCCATCAGCACGATCTTCCCATGGTCCTCCTCGCCTCCAGGGATCGATCCCCCGTCTCGATCGACGCACGAGATCACCTCATGGATCTTCTCACTTCAAGGAAATCACAAAGCGGACGAAACGGAGCGTGACACCACCTCGGTCATCTCGGTCGTTATATCGCGCAAGGATGCGTAACGTGTAAGCGCGCGGAGCGACTGTCACGGAGGTGATTATATCCCGTGGTGGTGGCGGAACGTGCGATTTCGGCAGCGGAATGTCAACTGGCGTGCATGCGAGCGCAGGGACCCGACACCGAAAGAGGGATAGAGAGAGAGAGAGAGAGAGAGAGAGAGAAGGGTGGTGGAGTACTCGGGGAGAGAGCGTGGCAGCGCAACGTGAGAGCGTGCAACCCTCGAATGAAAGCCGACAAAGGCATATAGCTACCTCTCTTGCCCCC
>NW_006263509.1:51877-56456 GCF_000469605.1 Apis dorsata | reverse complement strand
GCGGGAGGGAAAGGACGGAGGCCGAGACGAAGGAATGGAGCGCAAGGAAGGAAGGAAGGGCGCACGTAGCCGAGGCACGTAGTGGGTAGGAGCAAGGGGGTGGCTCGCCAAGTGGCAAGGGTGGAAAAAAGCAAGGGAGACTCGCATTCCTTTGGTCCTAACGATTGGATTTTATTTGACGAAGCAGACCAACGGTCCGTCCAATCGGGTGCTTCGAGGGTAGTCCGTAGCCACGCCTATTCACCCCTCTGACTACGCGTCTTCTATTTCTCTCTCTCTCTCTTTCCATCTCTCCCTCTCCCTCTGCCTGCCTTTCTCCCTCCCTCTTTCTTTCGCCCTCTGTTCTTACTCCCTCTTGCTCGCTCTCGCCCTCTCTGCCCGTCCTTCTTCTTCTCGCCTCTCCCCCTCTCCCCCACCGCGATACAAACACACACATACACGCATACTTTTGTTACGTCCTTTTCGCTCTTATATATTCGTTCGGTTTAGCCGGTAGGGGTTGCAGAGCGGTTCTCTCTACACCCTTATCAACATTATTATCTCTCACCACTATCAACGCTCTCGGGTGTACGCGTGTGTATATATGTGTGTGTGTGTGTGTGTGTCGTTTCATCGGTGTGGTTAGGTACCTTGCCGCCCGTCTATTGCCGGGTAACACACTGCCGCCGCACACGTGTGCGCCCGTATTCTCGTACGTGTCGGACGAGATCGTTTCGCGCAATGTGATTTTCTTGTAAGTATATAATTATATAGCGGCGACCCGTTCGTATCGGCCACCATTCCCTCCCCCTCCCCGAGCTTTAAACCGTTATCGTTAACGATTATCATCGGCCGTGTGATAATAACGATTATAGTAATCGCGATAATAATAACAATAATAATAACAATAATGGTATTAATAATAATCAGAGTTCCGAGTTGGCAATCGTCCACGATCGATCTGACCTATCCTTACCCCGTTAACACAGGTTCCTTACGCGAATCGTAATTAAACGGATCGCGGCAAAACGGACGAAAATATATAACGTCGAAATTCTTTATTCTTTCCCCCTGATCTCGAATCAAACGTGTCGATTCAATTGTCGCGCGACACGCGTAGAAACCATCCTCGCCTTCGTNGGCGGATATGTCGGCGTGGTTAATCAAATTAACGAGCATAACCGACATTGTCCGTGTGTTCGTTGTCCGATTGTTCGTCCGAACGAAGAGAGAAAGAGAGAGAGAGAGGGGGGAGAAAAGATCTAAATCTTGAACGATCGCGTCGAAGAACATCACCTTGCACCGATCTCCTTTCCTTAACGGGTCATCGAAACACCCGAAAATAACAATAATGGGGATGGAAAAGAAACGGACGAGGAAGAGCGGAGAAAGAGCGGAGGGTGAGCGTGATTTGGAATATGCGTGGGGTGGTCGTGAACACGTCGAGGAGAAATGGAAGGGAGGAGGGGGGAGAGGTGGAGGTTTAAGTAGAATAGTCTAGCGGAGAAGAGGCCTGAAAACAGGAGGGGTGGTTCCATCGACGATGGTTCTCTCCGCCGTTTTTCTTACACCGATTTTCCAACCTCTATACCGGCGTCCACCAGCGACGTTGCTCGCGCCACGTGGTGGTGGAGGGTGGTGCAGCCAACGGGAGCGTACCGCGAGCCACCCTTTCCTCTCCATTCGACCCCTCGCACCCCCTTGCAGAGGGTGGGATGCCACGGCCACGCCTACCCTTCGGAATCACCTCTACCTCGTCGACGTCACGACTTATCACCCTCTCAGCTCGTTCGATGGTGGTGGCTTCCCTCGTGTGCGAAACGGGCTCACCGGGGGTGGCGGGAGGGTGGTGGTGGACAGGGTGGTGGTTTGGTAGTGACGAGAGGTATACCGACGTCGGGTATACGACGGGTTCGCGATGCTCGCGAAGGAAGAGGAACCGAGAGGGATGGAGAAGGAGGGAGGAGAGAGAGAGAGCGAGAGAGAGAGAGAGAGAGAGAGAGAGAGAGAAAGGAAAAAAAAATAATGAAATGAACATCGCGCGCCCGGATTTCCAAGCATGGAAAGGGAGAGGAGGGGGAGGGGGGAGGAATCGTGGAATTATTATAAGAGTTCCGGAAGGGGGGTTGAGGTTGCCACGGCTTATATAAATTGGAGGTGGATTCCGTGGAAATGGTTCGCCCTCTCCCTCCCCTCCCTTCCTCCCCCCGCAAAGTGTCTCCCGGGGTAAGGGGTTGCAGCAAGAGAGAGGCTGGGAAAAAGATTCGTTTTGTACCAGCAGCGGCAGATAATTATTCATTCATCCAACCACCTCGGAATGGGATATCAAAGTTTCAAAATGGGCGAATAATACGGTTTTTGGGTGCGAAGTGCTCTCCTTCTCTCTCTCTCTCTCTCTCTCTCTCTCTTTCCCTCTCTTCCTCCTTTTTCTTCTTCTTCTTTTTTTCTTTCTTTCTTTCTAGGATCCTAAGAGATAATAATTTCCTTCCCTCTCCTTCTCCCCTCCTTTTACATTTTGATCGTTCAACTCTTAGGTTTATAACGAATTCTAATAATAGATTTCTTAATCGGTTTCTTTCGTTAATTAATTTGATGAAATTTATCGAGGAACGATAAAAAGATGGTTGATTATTTATTGTAATTATATAGTTAATGATTTAATGAGTTTTGCGATAAATTGTATCGAGCGAGGAGAAAGGGGAAGGGGGAGGGGGAGGGGATGGGTGTCAACGAGACGGGAAACTACGAATTCCCTACATTTGCCGGCACCCCGCGATATTACCCCGATTTGCATCCTTGAACTTTCCTGATGTCGAAACTTCTTTGCTCTCCTCTAGCTAATGCTAATCAGGCAACCGCCTCTTACAAATTGATATTTAAGCGGTAAGTTCTACAACCGATGAATTGTACCGGGAATCAAGATTCCTCCAGTCAACATGTAAAGTGCCGAGGATTTTCGCGCTATGCGAAAACTTTTCGAGACGTTTTCTTCTTCTTCTTCCTCGGTCGAAACGAATTTATATGAAATCTCGTTCGAAATTTTCCAAAATTTTCAAACTTTCTCGATGAAACGAGAAGAATGAAACGAAAGCTTCGAAACACCCTTACGATTCGATTCCTAATTTTCATAAGAAATATCACGAAAGCTTTGATGCTCTCCCCTTTTTCTGGTGTGAAATTTGGAAGAGAAAAAAATAAGGGAAGAAGGGGAGGTGAAAAACGAACGTACGAATGAACGAAAACCTCATCGCAGCAATTTTCCAAAATGTCGAACCTTTTTTTCATCAACCCCGGCGAAATTTGAATTTCCATAAAAAGAAAAGGTGAAGACGAACGAATATATATAAATTCGAAGCGTTTCTTTTCACAGGAACGTAACAATTTTCCGGAATATCGCGAAAGGGAGGCGGAGAGGAGTAAACGATCTCGCGTCACGAGGATAATCGTGGGGTGGGCCCGAGTAATAATATTATTCTGATAGGGGGCAGTTATAAGCATATGACGCCACCGACTTATGTCTCTTATCCCGTAACAACCCCGTGTATCCACGCGTGTATTTACGCCACTTTCCATCGTGGTGCCGACTCTCTCGATACAATTCGAGACGAACAATCGTAAGCGTATATGTGCCGCTCAGTTATTGTTACGCGGATCGGATACGAAGAATCGCGCGTGAAATCGGCTTTATTGGATACGTTCACTCCCTCCTCAATAACGTGGCATTAAGTGCATACACGTATCGACTTCCATACGTCGTTCTAATCACTTGTTATTACGGCATAATTTCATATACGATCTTTGAAAGGGGGAAAATTCGATCTTTCACGATTTCAATGGAACGATGCAAATAAAATCTAAATGGAAAAATTTATGTCTCCTTGAATTATAATTTTATCGATAATGTATCATTACGGAGGGATCGATCCGATTTATAAAAATGAATAGCTGTCAAACATTTATACGTTTCATATCGAAATAAACAATAATTTTTTACGTAACGTAACTATCTCGAATTTCGATCATTCGAATAAAAATGAGGGAAAAATAAATTTTATTACTTTACGAAAAAAAATATTATTTCCACGACACGTGATCGTGTAACACAATCGTCCCCAACGCGATACCTTCATATATCGACAAATTAATTTATTCGAAGCATCGATTGCTGTTTATCATGCTTGTAAAAAAAAAAACCGATATTTCTCGATAAGAAATTAATCCATTTGATATCGTCTCGATATTTTTTTTTTTATAAGAGACGGAAGAAAAGCGCGGAACTGTGAAAAACGTTTCGCGCGCGAGAAAGACGTATCGAGTGAGTAAGTTGTTATATAGGTGGGCGGGTATATAAATTGTCACCTAGCAGTCGCACGTAGGGGCTGCCGCTACGGGTTCGAGATTGCTTTGTTTGGGATAAAGAACGGTAGGAGAGAGGAAGTCGGTATAGAAGGATAATAAAGAAGAAAGCGGTGGAGGGAAAGTAGGGTGGCCGGGGAAAAATCCGATATCTCGGTGAAATGAGAACTCTCGCTATATATCGATGTACATCGTATCGTACACATCCATACGAAAGAAAATCCGGAATTTTTCTCATTTTGCA
>NW_006263509.1:48234-51656 GCF_000469605.1 Apis dorsata | reverse complement strand
GGGGGGGGGGGATAAAGAAAGAAAGAAAGAAAAACAAACAAAGAAAAAAAAATTTATGTATTATTAAAGCGTACTTGTCTCAACTTTCAACTTTTGAATCACTCGTATGATAATATATGAAGAGATTGGATTTATTTTTTTATCAAACGTTGAAAAGTTTTAAACTAAACTTAGGATTGATTCCATGTATACGTTTGAAGAAGATTTATTCTGTTAAAACAAATTATCGGCAGGAAAATCTAATCTTTTCGAAAGAAAGACTCGAAAATATGTATCTTTATCATTTGGATTGAATAAAGAAAAGAGAAAAGTAAAAAAAAAAAAAAAAAGAAAGCATAATCGTAGAATTTAACAACGTTATAAAACTATCGTTGAACCATTATTCGTTCACAAAGCGCGAAATATAAATCCTAATTATATACCATCAACTCGTAATACCCTAAAACTCGCACCACCGACACGGAAATTTAATTTTCAAACTTATATTCCGCTGTATGCCGCGTTATTACATAAAATTCGGCGAAAAGAAGAAAGGAGAGAGAGAGGGAGAGAGAGAAAGAGAGAGAAAAAAATAATCAACGGTAAACGGTGGTACGATTTATTTGCGAGAATTTGTTTCCAACAAATGCAACGTCCACACACGTACAAGCGTAACCCCGCGTAAGCTGGAGGGACTAATTTGTCAAAATTTTAATTAAATTCAAAAGCCTGGCCGCGTTACTTCACCGAAGCAACAGCTCGAAAATTAATTCGTTCTCGTTAACAGAAACCGAAAAAAAAAAAAGAGAGAAAAGAAAACAGAGAGAGAGAGAGAGAGAAGAAGAGAGAAAAATGGGAAGGAAGAATAGAAGTTTACAGGTCTGTGATTCTCGTACCTACGTT
Source organism: Apis dorsata (assembly GCF_000469605.1). NCBI lineage: Eukaryota > Metazoa > Arthropoda > Insecta > Hymenoptera > Apidae > Apis > Apis dorsata. Next base: position 50,774 of record NW_006263509.1, on the reverse strand, counting down.
AAAGAAGCGTCGTGTACACGGCGGTCACGTATGTCGTTCGAAGGAAAATGTGATGGAAAGAAAGAGGAGAAAAAAAGGAGGGAGGGAGGAAGGGGGAGAGAGAGGGAAAAAAAAGAGGCGACGTTTCGCCGTTTTACTCCCCCCGGCCGTACTGAAAAGATCGACGAGGAAAGGGTGAGAAAACAATTTTCCAGTCCGGTCGTGCTCAGCCTTCGAAACGGCGATCTCTATAGCGCGTCATAGACACGTTCGCGCCGTTTTTGCCTGGCGTCCACCAGCTCGAGAGCCAACCGAGCTTTTTAAAAAAGCTTCGCGCGTTCGCGGCCATGATTCACGTTACGGATCGGTATTGCCGGCTTCCTCCCGTGTATTCGCTAACTCGTGAAACTTAAATCGTGAAACGAAATAAGGAATAATTAAAAAAGATTTTTCTTGCAATTTTACATCTCGAATAAATTAAAAGGAAAGATAGTAAAGATAGAATCGTTTCATCAACGCCCCACTAAATCCTCCATCTGCTACGATTATTCGTATACGGAGACGATTATCGCGAATCCGTATCAAAGTTTCCCCAATTTCTTCTTCTATTAATCTCTAAAATCACGTATGCTCTAAAATGAACGAAATTACACAGGCTGTCCACCGTCCAAGGGCAAGCTATCAAGTCGCGTTGCAAATTGTTTCGGGTGCCAGAGGAACCTTTCCCGCTCGTTGCGGGATATGTGCGACTTGCATGACACTTGAACTAACGCTCTCTCTCTCTCTCTCTTCACCTTCCTCTTCGTCGCCTCGAAGGGTGAGCGGAGCAGGAATGGAAAGGGAGAAAAGTGACAGAGGTCATGAAACAGAGAGAGAGAGAGAGAGAGAGAGAGAGAGGAGAGGACAGAGAGAGGACTCGAAGGGTTCGTGTTAATTAATATCACGTCACACGCGTTGCCCGGTTAAAATCTGTCTCCGCCTCTGCTTTGTCGGAATACTTCTCTCTCTCCTGCGCACCCCCACCGTTCCTTCCCAGTTCCTCCAGGGCCCGCCGACAGTTTGCATACGAATATACGTGTATGCGTGTACGTGGAAGGCGCATACGGATAAAGGGGAATATAAGCGATAATCGCGGGTTCGCTTCCTCCACCGCGGGTATTGTTCTTGCCGTTTCGGCATCGTTTGACACACGCGGGAAGGATTATACGCGTACCCCACTTTGCGCGTTTTCATTATGCAACTTTCCGCACGTGAAATTAATTACGCTGTCACCGGTCCGCGCCCCGTTACTCCACTACTTACGACGTTACAAAGGGGAAACACGCTGTAAACGTTCGGGGAGTTTAATCGATGATGTGGCCCCCTTCTCTCTCCTCCCACCCCCTCCCCCCTTTTTGCGGCGCGCCTTACGCGTTCCTATAATTAATACCCGATTTATAAAACTATCGAAGGTGTTACGTCGAAAGATGTAAATATATATAACTTCTTCACTGTTTTCATTATTCACTTATTGTGATTATGATTCGTAAAGCGAAAGTAAACGAGTAATCAGAATCTTAGCGCGACTAATAAAAATAGCTTTACTTATCCTCTCTCTCTCTCTCTCTCTTTCTCTCTCTATTCAATCCGATTGAAAATTAAATAAAGGCCGAACTTTCCCTTTCCTCCTTCCTTCCGTTCCTAAACGAGTGGCATCGGTGACTACTTCTTCTACTACTACTATTACTACTACTACTACTACTACTATTACTACTACTAATTTTTATATCAAGGACAGATTTAATAAATTCGCGCGGTCCTTTCGGGGAGGGAGGGGGTTGATAAATTAATAAAACTATAACCGAAGAACGATATCGTATTATGCCGCGGTTTAATTAACCCCGATANGATATTCTGTGGTCCATTCACAGCATCCGCGTTGACGCTTTGATCATTTGTTTCGTGGCGGGCGATGAAAGCGTCGGATGAAGGCGATGACAGGTAATGCGCCGTGAGGGCCCGCCACCGCCGCTGTTTTCACGGCGGTCAAATACGAATCCTCCCCTCTCCTCCCTTTTCCCTTTCCTCTTTCGCTCCTTCTTCCTTCCTTCCTTCCTTCCTTCCGCGCGAGGACCCCCCCCCTCCATTTTTGCTTTCGTCAATTTGTCCCGTTTCGTGAAACCGTTTTCAATAAGCTTTAAACAAAATCCCTGTTTTCGTGTCGAATGCAGGAAGAACGATGAAAAACGATCTTCGAAACGATGTTCGAAATTTCTACGAGACGCTTAAACGCTATCTTTGGTCAACGGCTGCGCAATGTTAAATTTTGTATTGTAAAAAATCGGAGGAGATATTTCGTAAGTAAAAGCACGATAACGGGGAGAGGCAATACCTTTCGCCACGGATCCGTTCGCGAATCGAATAAATTGATCGCGCATCGAGAGACGGAGGAGGAGGGTGGAGGGAGGAGAAATCGGTTGCAGATTCGTGGCAAATCGCCGGGCCACGAGAAAATCGTAGAATCAAATATCCGGCGTGCTTTCACGGTACGCTTCCCTAATTTGTATTGCGTATGGCAGCGG
>NW_006263509.1:37857-48086 GCF_000469605.1 Apis dorsata | reverse complement strand
TCGAGGGGGTTGGCGTGGAGGCCAGGGAAAAGAGGAAAAGAGCGAAAGGAAGCGCGCGAAGGGGGTGGGCCAAGAGGGAGGGCGGAGAGCGGGAGAAAGAAAGGAAGAGGCAAAAGAGGCGTAGGTGGAAGGAAGAAAGGGAGAACGATCGGGGAACACAGCGTGCACTGGTGCTTTTGACAGGCCGATGAATTGAATAATCGCAAGTCGAGTCGAGGGGGTCCGCCAAATCTCAGTGCCCAATACGTCGACAGATTATAGATATAGGGTACCCACATACGTACGTGGCCCCTTGTATCTGTATGACCAGGGGAAACCGGGTCTCTCCTCTCTCCTCTCTCTCTCTCTCTCTCTCTCTCTCTCCCGTGCGCCTCGCCTCGGTGCGGTTGAATAGGCGTAGGTGGAGAGCGTATACGTCGAACCTGATCACGGATTATCAGGTTTGCGGAAACAAGTCTAACCGGGGAGTCGAGGGTTAACGATATTATCGCGTACCGACGTTGCGTGCGCGGACACTTTGACGTTTCTCGTCGATCGGTTTCAACTTGTCGATGCCTGCTATTTTCTCTCCGTATAAGCAGCTTTTGGGTACCGCGATATCGCAATAATAAGAACGATAGAGAGAGGGAACGGGAGGGGGAGGAGGGGAGAGGAAAAAAATAAAGAGGAGAACGATACGCTTTGAAACGCGATTTTTGGTAAAAAGGCCGAATGACGTTTCGACGACGTTCCATCGGATACCACATTGTCTCGATCGTCGGTGATACACGTCGGTATTAATAATAAAAATTCGAGAAATGATGACCGATTACGTATATTAATCGAAAGTTAAGAACTGTTCACCCGTTCCGCGGAATCGAAGGGTTCAAGCGAAAAAAAATCGTGGAATATCGTTAGAAAATTTTTAAAAATTAAGCAATTGGCGCAAAATTATTATTTCGAATTAACGAAATTAGCAGAAAATCCGTATATTTATGTATATGCAATTGATATACAAATATTGACCAGTAGTATACAACGATTGAATAATTTATGCATTAGACCGGATAGTAAATTGGATCCGCGTTAATTCGCTCGACACGAAGATTCACGAATTACGCGGTTCGACAGTTTGGAAGCCACGGCCGGCGTCTGACTAGCACGTGGCCTCTTCACTTTTACCGCTTCTGTTTCGAACGTGTGCTCAACGGAGGGGGGCATCTCGATCCCATAATACGTGGGGTTCGATTTCTTATTGCGCGTGGGGGACCGCGGAAACGAATCCATTCGCTTTGAAGTCCATCCGTATGCAAAGTACAATTGGAAGACGAGAAAAGAGAATAACCTTCGAGGCAATATCTTTTACGCCGCCCCTAAATCGTCCCTAACACGAATGTTTATTTAACGAATCCATTTGTACCAATCCCAATTATTTAACAATTGCTGAAAAATTTCTTTAATCATACAGGATTATAAATAATACGTCCATCGTTTCCTTCATCGATCCATTGTTACATCTTTCGTGTGGAATTTCCTAATCTTGCGAACTTCGACAAAAGAAAGAGATCCATCGAAATTCTAACTATGCATCATATTCGTCGCAAAGATACAAATTGTCTCGAGAGCGGAGAGCAAAAACCTTGAAATCTTTTCACCGCTTTTCCACAAGTTAAATCGAAACTGCACGCGTACGCGATGAAAGGCGATACGTTACAAGCAGTCAGGCCACGGGTTTAGGTTTAGGTATACTGACTCCTGGCTCGGCCTGGATACGTACGGAGAATGAGAATGGGTGGAAACCGGTGAGAGAGCGAGGCGAGGCGAGTCGAGTCGAGTCGAGTCGAGTCGAGCGTCTGGTGCGTTTGACGTTGATACCGCGATAAGATGAAAGAGCCTCGAAGCTTATATCCGACCTATATGACTGTATTGTTGCGCACGTCTAAGCATAACGTAATGCGGTGCCGATACACGGCCCGATATATATTTCAGACGCGGGTATTTGCTCTTTATCGAGAGGGAGATATACGAATCCCTCCGAGGGATAGCCCCCTCCCCCTCGAATAGCTTTGGAAACTGATCGAGTCCCATTTCGGGCTGAATCCACCAATTAAGATATTCCCCTTATTGAAACACGGTCGAGACATCGTCAATATCATCAAATAACGATATTTGTACGAATGTTTAAAACCGGTTCGCGATTTCCAGGACAATGAAATAATCCCGACAATAAAGTTTCTAGAGAACTTGCGTCGTAATAGAAATTATTACCCACTTCATCGTTGAATTGTAATTCATCCTCAAAGTACAAGTACTTTCTTAGCAAAGTTATACCAGCTTAACGTCAACCAGCTCGTTATTTCCACGAAATAATTTCTAAAATGGAAATCTTCTTGGAAAATTTTATTATCATTTACTTGACTGTCCAACATCCTTTGCTTCCTTAAAATAATTTTATAAAACTTTTAAAAAAAAGCCTTCCCAAGGGAAGGATAAAAAGAGCATCGCGATAAGGGGGGAGGGAAAAAAAGGGGAAGATCGGTTGGAAAGGAATCTTGGACGTGTGTAAATGGCGATACTGGAAAAGAAAAAAAAAGGAAAAAGAAAAAAAAAAAAGAAAGAAAGAAAAATGGCAGAGGATACGAACATGCGCGTCATATACCTGGGAACGGTTGTTGGCAGAATTACGCGTATACCTAACATCCGGCGATTCACCTGTTTTCACCGATTGGCTGCCGTGTCGTTTCGTTCCTTCGTTTTTCATTCGATCGGTCCAAGTGGAAGCGAGAAAGAGCGTGGGCGGTCCGTTTATTTAAACTGCAGGTGCCGGTGGAAAAATGCGGCCTCCGCGCGGACACACATCCACGCACGCATGCACACGCGTATAAAATCGAGTCGTGTACCTGTACGGAAACGTAGAAAAGAGAGACGTACACATCGATGCAGCCTGCGGCTGACGAGCGACCGAACAACAAACGCCAACCAGGAAAACGTGGAACCGCGGCTGATTGCGGCTTGAAAATCAAGCCAAACCCATTGTCGGGACGTCCTATTAGTTTTCCATTTACCCGTGACTTTCCCCTACTCTTTCTCTTTCCATCGCTCACCTCCCTCCCTTTTCTTCGACCCCTTTCCATTTTTTTCGGGGCCGTCTTAATTCTCGCCATATTTCGTGTAATTCCGGATCTAAGTGGAAATAAAGTTATGTAAAAGTTAAGAAATTTGTGAATTGTGAGAACGTGTCATTAACATACGTAAAACGTATGCTTAAAAAAAAATGTAAAGCGAGGAATGAAACTTTGATTTCTTCATTTGTAAAAAAAGAAATTTTGTCATCAAAAAATCCACTCAGAATGTAGAGGAAACCATGCCATTGAAGTCGCTGTTTGTTTTATCTCGATATCTCAATTGGTTGCCAAGATATAAACTCTCAAAGTGTCCATGCTGCTTAAGACGATGCAGGCGATTATGAATGGGCCCGCGACACAGTGACCTATATTTTTTCCTGGAAATGAGTACTATGTTTTTCTAGGAATCGCGTCTATCGCTTGTTTGAAGCGGGGGATAGGTCAGTAAGAGAAGGACAAAGATAATAAACGACTAATAATTACCCTTTTCTTTACACGACGATATCTCGGTAACCGGAAATCGTATCGGGATAAATCGAAATGGATTTCAAAGAGGAAGATTTCGCGCTTCTAATAGTTTTTCTTTCGTTGACCGGAAGTTACTATCTTCGAAGTTATAGCGGTTCAAAGTTTTCTTAATTTTAATCGAGTTCTAAGATTAATTAGAACAACGTTCATTCCTGAAAGAATAATCGCTATTAAACTATCTTAATAGCGATATACACGAAGGCGCTGAATTGATTGTCAAAATGTCTCATGATTGAAATGACTTCATCGTTACAGAATAATGATTCGCAAGATGTTACGAGTAACACCCGACGATAATCGATCTAAATGGTCCTTGGAGTATTATATACCTCCTTAAAGGGCCCACACACGATGATGTTCCATGGGAAGGTCAAACGTACGGTATTATAGTTGCTATCTGTCTTCGCGTATGTATGTCGCTCGGCAGTCAGGAACACTCGTCCAGAAATGTCACCCGCACGCCGCCTCTATAAAGGATTTCTATGGATCGGTCGCGTGCCACCAAGTATATGGTACGACGAGCTGTATATGCAAGTAGAAATCGTTGTCTGCATTTAATCTGTCGACGATTACATCCTGGCCGGTTGTAAGTAGTCCCCTTTACGATCTCTTCCGCAAGATCGTTTCGATACCGAATCCTGATCCCCGGACAGTGGATAAACATATGGTCGAAACGTGTCAATAGGAGTCACTCTAATTTATCGAACGAGAGATTGATCAAATATGAAAAGATATATGGAATCCTCATTCTTTATCTTCTTCCTATAATATAGGACAAGAATATAGTGGAGTAGTTCAGGCAAAGAAATCGTATGAAAACTGTCACTTACCCAGGTATAATATGTTAATATTATAAATATTATTAAATCTAAATAACAGATCTTAATCATCAAGATCCTACGCTATATTAATTATTAAACTACATCAATTGTCTTTTTAAGAGACTAAATTAAATTATGAGAAATGATTGAAACAAAATTATTTTGATAAATATTATTATAACATAAAATAGAAACTTGATGAACGACTTATTATTAAAAGAAGAAAAGAGCAAGTTAAATTATAACAACGTTGACGTTAATAGGTACGAAATACGGCAAGTTTTTTCCCAACTGGATACCAAAGAGGCTCTTATCCAGCCTCTTTCGATCCGACAATAAAAAGTTTCCGCGACATTAGCTTACCTTGTCTCTATTTCGCTCAACTACCTGGCGTTACCGGGAGCAGGTTATGCAAATTTGCCCGAAAATACGACCGCTCCAGATTCGTCCTCTGCTTCCTGGTTTTAATTACCGAATTATGCCGAAAGGGACAGAAACGAACGGGCACGGGCTGTTTATTGCGTCTAACCTGAAGAATGCCGGGACCTTAATCGTTCAATCGAGCGGATCATCGTGGACAAAGAGGTATCATACTTAGCGACGAATGACTACCCTTTATATCAAGGATAATTAATGTAACCTGGGAACAGTGTAATTGCTTGTTAATAGGAGTTTGCGCATCTGCGTTATATAATATTCTAATCTCTAGAATAATTTTTAATTCACGAATGAAATATATTTCGGATACTCATAAGCAGTTTTTCAAAGTTGAATATATGCGTGTCAATCTTTTTAAATTAAATTCTAAACTTCTTTAACAAATTTTAAAAATACGCTGATCAAAGCAATCTAATTTACTTGTTTGAAAGAGATTGTTAACTTATTATGGAAAGCATGTATATATATATATATATATATTTCAATAATATTAATTGTATCGAGTGAGAATACAAAATTCGTGCATAAATTTTGTTCGTTGGCGCAAAGATGACCGACTTGAGAGTTTGTTCAATTGCATCGTCTGTTGCACCCTTTCTGTATATATTGCGCACGTATACACGAATGGTAACGGTACATGCGAGAAAGGTACGGACATAGAAGCAGCCTTAGACCTTACACAGCAAAGCTATGCCCTGCAACGCGAGTTGGTTGGTTCCATTTGAGTCAGGGTATCGAGGTGTCAATAGCAGCTGCTATGCTACACACAAGACCCCTGACTACGGCACCCCCTTGTTGTATTCACTTCACTTCTTCACCCTTATCTACAGTTTGGACCTGGATACTAGAGGCATATTCATGTCCAGACGGTAAACGAGCTTCGACAATGTCCACAATTTTTCTGACCGATTCCTTCTTTCTTCTTTCTCCCTCTTCTCCTTTTCCTCTTCACATTTTCAACCATCTACCTATATACGACGATTTAATGAATCAAAAAATATTACAATATTAAATATTACAACTATTTCGCTTCTTAATAACTCTTTAGAAAACTTTTAATATGTACGTTATATGTATAAAAAAAAAAGAAACTTGAAAATTTACTTACTTAAAAAATGCAGAAAAGAAATCAAATACAATTATTGGATATAATCGAGGTATCAGATATTTACTTTAGAATTGCATAAAAAGAAATGAAACAACTTAATAAAAGCTGTAACTCCGCAATAAGATCCAATTAGACGATATCCCCGGATCGTCATACGACAGTTGATTAGCTACACCGATAAAGAGACAAAAGGGAAGCGGCAGAGGGATGCACGGTGCACGGCCGATACGCAAGTGGTAAGTCAGTCCATTCGGTCGCGATAAAATGCGCTTCCTCGTGGATGCAGTCTCGCACGCTTGCAAGGTAGGTGGAGCGCTCCCGCTGTTTTTAAGCGTCGGTGACTAATTGGTGATGTCGCGGCCAGGCGTTGAGACACACCCCTCTCTCACTCTCGTCCTCTTTTGGTACTCACCCTCTCTCGACCGTGCACCGACGACCCTCTTCTCGTCGCCTCTTCTCCGAACAGACGCCACCACCTTCCCTTCCTCCTCCTACCTTCCGGTGCTCCTCTCACAACACAGTGGTGTATTAATGGCCGCGCTCCATCGGCACACCTACGACAGAAAATTTGACAGAAGGTTTATTTGCTGTTCGAACGACGACAGGGAGCATGCAACGTTAATAGATTTAAATGGTATATAAAAGATGTACGCGAGAAATATTTCAGGAATAGTAGTACGAAGGGTTAATTCGAAGGGTGAATAGATCGAGTTAAAAGTAAGAGATTAAGAAAAAGGGGATAAGAGATTTTAAAGGTTTGATAGGAAAGTTTATCTGAAAGGATAATCTGTAAGAAAAGTGATTTTCTTAAAAATATGGATGTATAATTATTAATTATGATTTAATTATGATTTTGTTTGATCATACATTTAAAATTATGATTGTGATATCTTTGCGATTTGTTTGATTTTAATATTGTATAATTTAATAATAACGAATTGATTGCACGCATAAGAAAATATTAAATCTGGAGTTTAAGAACACCTTTATAATATACGCTACTGCTGCCTCTTATTCCCCAACCTCGCTTCCTCCGACTGATCCTCCTCAATAGGGGAGGTACAAAAGAGGGAGCTTTAGTTGGCTCGTTATTATTACTATACACGCCCACATGAAATAATTATACCTCCACATTAGTACACATACGTGGACTACAAAGAAGGGATAATTTCTCGATTATTAGAGTGAAAAAAAAGGAAAGATAGCAATAAAAGCATCGATTAATTAAAAGTCTAAATCAATGTTGAAATTAATTATTATTAGCCAATTGTGTTTTATTCGATTATTAACGCATGACATTTAACTTTCACAATTTATATACGTTTCATATACTTGCCGAGCTGCTCACAATAAATTCACAACATCGATCAATATCCAAAGAAATCTAAAAGATATGAATAGAATAAGTAAATCGTGAATCCATCGAAATTACAATATAATAACACGCTAGACATTATTCTATCGACTTACTTTCAATGATCGTCAGGGTATTTGTAACAGGAGTCAGTTAATCCGGTACATTTGCGGGATGTTAGACGTTCATGGATAGGCTGGCCAATAATGGCGATGAGGTCAGGTCGTCGACAATGAAGTCGATTGGGTGTGAGCAACGTTTACCCTATTTTTTCCTGAAAACGAGGAGAGAAAAAAGAAATATAAAAAATTCGGTGAAAAAATCCCTATATCGCTTGTAACCCCTGCGTTCTTTCTTTTCTTTCTTTTTTTTTTTTTTCACATTTTCGGAAAACGATTCGAATTATGCCGCCTACTTCTGTTTTTTCCCTCCCCCCTCCTTTCGATCCTCCTTTCACACCGGTCCTTTTTTCTTTTTTTTCTTTTTTTTATTTTTCTCCTCTCTCTGTCCTTTCGATGATTCCCGCACGTAAAGATCGACACACGGTTTTCCAACGTCCATTACGTACGAAAGTTCACTGTCATCAGTCATTTTCTTCGGGGTGACCGACAATAATATGGCATATAATAGAATCGGCATAATGCCAGTCGCCTTACGCCCTGACACGAAGTCGAGAATTTTATTATGACACATCGCTCGTAGTTACGTCTGTCGCGCGTTTTCCATCGTTTCATGATGTATAAATTGACGTTTGCGCCTAATCTCCTCTGAATTTTCTCTTTTTCAGCCAGAGAGGAAAAAAAAAAGGGGAAATACATTATACATAGACACTTTCTATAGATGCGTCGCAAATGTTACGATTATTTCTCCTCTATGCGAATAATAATGGTAGCATTGGAAAAAAAAGTCGATGGCACTAGGATTTTATCTTGAGAAGGTTATGCATGGTTATTTATCGATGAAACTTGGATAATTTGCAAAAGATAATACAAGGTGAATATTGGAATTGGTTGAGAAATTGTTATGAAAATTTTTACGAAAAAATTTATGAAAAAAAAAAAAAAAAAAATTCTTCGATCACAATAGGTTCGATCGAATGCACGTTTAATATAATCCCCATAACGTCGTGCCCTTCTTTTTGCCAGAGGCGTCGGGGTTACTAAAAGGCACACTCCAATGTTTGACCAAGCTGTGCAAATATAAACGAACATCGTGTAGATCGGTGTAAGAGGAGAAACGATTCGAATGTTCTCCCAAGCCTCCCTGTTGGCAAACATTTTAACAGGATTAGAACACACTTAGCGGGACTAATCTGGCCAAATAGTCCTATGGGAAACCGCAAACTTTAAGTAGCTGTCATAGAGTTGTCGGCTCCGCGTGATTTAACGTTCTTCAACGATGTATTTCGAATAATAAGGAAAATTAATTTCCCTTTATTAAAAATTATCTTTAGAAAGAAATATTTGAAATATTTGAGATCGTTTAAGCATGTTAGAAAATTATCACGAATTAAATATTCTCAGAATGAAATTTATTTTTCTATTATATATGGAAAAATTATTATTTGTAGAATAGAAATTTGTGTATTTTTCTTATTTACATAAAAATATCTAAAATAAAGATCCTGGTGAAAGAAAAATAACGTAATTTCAGAATAAAGATTATAACTATCGGAAAATAAATGTCTTCAATAAATCTACGCAGCGTTAGAATAATTGTAAAGCGTACTGCGAATTACCTATTATTATCTCTAATTTATTTCATAATATCTTTCGCCCCTTGCTGATTTTATGCTTCATTTTCACCAATTAATTGCTATTCCACCACGAAGATACGGACGAGCGCACACGTAAACAACAATTTTACAACATCGCTTACAACCATCTACACAAACTTTATCTGCAGATAGATCTATGTGCAGATCTATCGAATGTTATTCCTAGGCGAAACAAATTAAATTGTTTATCTGCTATCGATCAATAGTCCTAGACTTTACAATACCTTTTTTTTTCTTTTTTTAATATTTAAACGAAATTCTACTTTTACCTTATAATAATACAATTTACCTAAACGATTTTACATTCGTTCCGCGTAACAAAGCTTTCCTTTCATTGCTAAAGTTAATTTATTTCTCATCAGAAAGGAGAATTTTAGCGAAGAGAAAAATCAGAAACAGAGGAATATACTATACTCTATATTCGCGGCGCATGAACCGAGAGGATCTTGGCGCAAATATCGTTCTTGCTCGATTTTTTGCCGTACCGGCTCGCGATGCGCCGTTCATTATACATTCAAAATATTATCCTTACATGCGTGTCTGCTGTGTAAATTCACGAGAGCTGAACGAAAGAAATAAGAAAGAAAAATAAAAAAAGAAAAAAAAAAAAAAAGGAAAGAAAGAGAGAAAAAAAGGGAAAAGACAGTTTGTGTGTTTGCTTAGAATGGCAATAGTGTCAGAGCTCGTGACGCGCTCTTTTGTGATCGTGGCATCCAGAATGGGCGGCTGGTTAGTTTGCTCATCTCCTGCATATGCATGCAGACGCGTATTTGCCTTTCCACCGATTCCCACTTGTCTCCTCAACTTATACAACAAATTGCAAAAAAGAAGGCAGGGCGAATGTGTGTAGCTTGTTATCGAAACGTTTTTTTCACCGCATATGGCCGCGCGATTTTTATAAAATTCGTAAAACGTTCGATGAAAAGGAATTTAACCGAAAATAATACCGTTCTTTCCAATTAAAATTTCCTATTCTAGCATTTCAAAACGTAGCAAGAGACAGACGATTCGCATCATTTTCTTTGTTAGATTAAAAATAAATTAGATTCCTAGAAAAATCACACGAAACTTTCTATCTCTTTTCTTTAGAAGTTGAAAG
>NW_006263509.1:33970-37688 GCF_000469605.1 Apis dorsata | reverse complement strand
TTTCGATGTGCAACATTTTGAATATAAAAAAAAAAAAAAAAAAGAAAAATGACAGATGGAATATTCTTCAACCAAAAAGAATAGAAATGTAGCGAAAATAGAAGAACGAGGCGAAGAAACGAATGAGAGAAGTAATAAAAGAAAGGTGTGTATAGATTTGCGCAAGAAGGCTCACGCATGAATATAATAGGACCTAATGGAATATTATCATCACTGGCAACTAACTCTATCGCCCCCTTTCTCCATCTCGGTTCACCCTTCTCTCTTCATCTCTTCTTCATCGTCCGCTATTGGAACACGCCTGCTGCACTCGTAGATGTCCATTAATCACGGACATAAGCAGGCGACTAATTGTTGGGTTTCAGGGAGAGAGGTATAGACAGAGTGGAATGGATAGAGAGGCATAAAATAACGTCCCTTTATCGAAGGCACGCACCCCTTACACACGATGGGTCCTTCGATTCATCCGGAGATCGGGAGGATCACGCTGTGAAAGTGATCGTGGATCGTGCGACGGGACGTGACTTGTCGATTTTCACAATCGTTTATTATTTCTTCCCGATCGTTCATCCCCGTCTCGTTGCTCTTAATATCTCAGAAGTTGGATATTTCGCAGGAGAATATCTAAATAATATTTCACTTATTAATCGTTAGAAAAATTATGTATAAAATGAATATTATAAATTGATGTTGAATTTAATCTTATGAATAAGAAGAAAGAGTAAAATGAATTTAGAACGAAAGAAAAGAAAAAACTAAAGAACGAAGATGCGAGATGAAAAGCACCCGTTGTTGCCCGTCGATCAGTGCCGCAATGGAGGAAAAAAAACTTCCCATAAAATTGGGCGATGATTTGCGAAGCATTTAAAGGCAGAGGCATGGAAAAACCACCCCATTCGAGAACAATTGCAGGAATGTCAGTGGAGAGAACGGACGCAAAGGTGCGATGTGTCTATAGGTACGAATCAACGGCGTAGGTCGCTTCTCCATAATCCATCATCGCATGCCTATTCGCGGAGCGACGAGAGACGATCTGTCATCCACTTTCGTTTCGTTGCGTCAGTCCATTCTATTCGAAACATTTCGGTCCTTGCCTCGGCCATTTAGTCCAACTTCGTCGTGGCATCCTCTTTTTTCTTATATATCTCTGAATTTGTTAATCCTCTCGCATCCTCTCTTCTATGTTCCTCTTCGCAAACTTTAAGTCTTAAGCAAACTTTTCTCGCATTTCCTTCTTCGATTCCATTCCAATTGTAATTTTATTTTCTATAAAATATCGAGAAAATATATAACGAAAAGAATTTTGAATTGAAAATTTAATTCATAGGTGTAAGATTAATTTTACCTTCAATAGTAATACGATTTTAATATATATACATCTTTTCATGCAAAACAAGTCTGCAGACGTCTCGAAGGCAGGATCTATTTGTCGTTAGATAAATGTGCAACTGGCCTGATGCGCATCCATCACGATAGAAATCGGCCGCCGCTAATGATGTCGATTCGTTCTACTTCGGCCGCTGTAAGCATTCTTTGACTTCCTCGCACCGTTCGATCAACAGTTTCGCAAACGACTTGCCACCCTGTACTGACACCTGGTTCACCGAAATTCCGCCGCAATCTTTACCATTGATCTTCGAATCAATTCAATTCTCGAAACACTTCTTCCTCCTGACAAATAAATAAATATTCGTGTCATAATAATTGAAACGTATGCATAATAATTTCGATACGGACGGACAATTAAAAAAAATCGACTAAAAATATCGTAATCTTTCGATACGACTCTTTTATATCGTTCGATGGAAATTATTTTAAACGATTTAAATTATTCTTAAGAATCATCGGAAGAAACACGTCGCATTTTCCATCGTAAACACGTTTAAGACGCTTTTAATTGAAACGCTAAACACAGGAATGAACATGGAGCGTGGCCAATATTAACTTATCCACCTCTTAATAAAAGAGGATGGCGGATAAAGCGCGGGGGAGGGAGAATGAGAAATTAAAAGGGCCGAAAGGCGTGGATCGTGGATGAACGAGTGGGAGCAACGAGGTGAAGATACTGGATCCTTTCTGGGCCAGAATATTAAAACGAAAACGAAACAGAAGTTCCGGTATATCTGGCGATGAGAATCGAAGCGGCAGGTTGGGTGAAAAAGGGAGAGGGATACGATACGGCAGATGGAGGCAGAGAAGCGAAGCGCGGATCGAGCCCCTCCCCCCACCCCGTGACAGAATGATAATAATCCCTTGAGCGTTTTCTTTCATTTCCCTTTATTATCATATTATTAAAAAAATCTCCGTGAAATGTTATTAAAATCGTTTAAACGTCGCGTGCCACGGGCCACCGCCATTGTCCTTCAATTTAATAATATTAAGCGCGAACTTTCTGCGAGGGGTTGAAAACGTGGGACGGGGCGGACACCCTCCGCCCGTGATTCCAGTCCGCACGGTGATCGTCGTAACGAACCGAGACCCGCCAACCCTCTTATTCCTTTTATTTTTTTGTTATCGACCATTACGCCATTTATCTTTCACCGGGACGAGTGATCATCATCGAAACACGCGGCGACGATTTAAGGAACAACAAACGATGAATTTCAATCCTCGAGAATATAAATTCGTCGTCGATTTTTCTTATTCTTATCATTGTACAATGTTTATTAAGACTGCGTTCTCTTAAACGTGATTCTCCAAAGCGGCAAATATCTTTTTCTTTTTTCTCTTCTCTTCGAATTAATCGTCGAGGCCCACCTTTCATGGTTTCGTACTTTGTATGGGATAAAGGAGCGATTCACGGAGGAACGCGGCAAGCATTACGGGTTAAAGAATGGGGATATTTTACGCTCGGTAAAACACAGTTCATTGGGCAAATCCACCCCTGTCCGTGCACAATAGACAGGGTGGTTACGTGCCCCCGAGTGTCAACCCGACCTCGTTTTCGTACGTGTGGTCTCCTTTCGATTCCTCTTCGCTACTTTTGTCGAGTAGAGCTCGAAAAGGGTTACCACCTTTCGTGAACGCGTTTAACGCGTTTTATACTACCATGCTAACGCATTATTTTACTCAATTTATCACGTTTCTCTGCGCGAGACAAACATATAAAATTCTTTCATATATTATATAAATAAAACTTAGATCATTAGGCTATATCCTTTACATACGATATTATTAACGATAAAAATTTGTAATATCTTCAACTTCATTTCCATCTTCAATCTCCATTTAATTTTAAAAATATTAAAATTCAACTTGCTCGAAGCACGCACCAGGGAGTACAATTATCGCTTGGTTCAATCCTGATCCAAGAAGAGGCACGACGGTCAAGTTTGCCTTCACTTAGGTCGGAAATTTCGGGCAATGGAGGGCGGGAAAAATGGTTGGATGGATGCCCGCGATCATTATCATTAACGCGGTCGACACGGGCGCGTAGAACTCGGCCCAGCGGAGCATAGATAAAGCTACAAAATATTAATCTCTTGTCGGGGCGAATGTATTTTTCAAAATTTCAACGTGGCCAGGTTCTATAATGCTCCAATAGTTAATGCGGGACCATTAGTCAAACGTCGGGTCTCGTGCACACGAAAAGAGAAATTTCGATTTTAAATCGCTACATTTATCATGCAAGCAGGCGCATATGACACCGTTCTGATTTTATTTTGTTTCTCTTTCTTCCCTCTCCCCCTCCGTTCCATCTCTACGCTCCAACCCCTTT
>NW_006263509.1:27663-33729 GCF_000469605.1 Apis dorsata | reverse complement strand
TCTCTTTCCCTCTCCTCTCTTTCCCCCTCCCTCCCTTCCTCCCTCCCTCCCTCTCTCTCTCTTTTTCTCTTTCTCTCTCGTCGGGAACCGATACAACGTATGGGCTACTGGTTGCGAGTTGTTCCCTGTTTTTCGAAAAAACCGATCCGCTAATAACTTGTAACCATATTTTTTCCTTGGCCCGCGCGAGCTCGAAAAATGGATAGGCGAAAAAAGAATTGTAACACACGATTAATCGATGTGTCGAGTTTTAAACGCGGCAATGAATATTTTTAATAATTGGAACTAATTATATAATTCGATCATTCCCTTTTTTCATCTTGCTAAAAGTAATTTTCCACTTTTTTCCCTGACAGACGTCAGAAACTTGACAGACGTTTCAATTTAATTATGTACATATCGCATATTGCTGAAAGAGTTACAGATATGAAAGAAGATGAAATTAATATAAATTAAGAATTTAAAAACCAAATTAATAATGTTAATTAGTAAAAAAAAAAAAAAAAAGAAAAGAAAAGAAAAGAAAAAAATTTATATAAAAGTAACAAATGAAGAGAAGATTCTTTTAATTTTTCCATGCTAAAATCATGTTTTCACAGTTTATAATTTCAACGGAAACATGATCGATCCCCATAAAATAATAACGGATTAATATATACGAATGATCTTTGGGCCTATAAACAGTAATATATATATATATAAATTTTGTAAAGCATCATCATACCTAATCTAAAACCCATACATGTCTCATAAAGTACGCTTCCATTCATCCTTCCTCGTAAACATGCTATCAGAAAATAATAAAACCGCCAAGGGAAATCGGTCTGATTCCACACGGGAGCCATAACAGACCGGGGTCCGCTCGTAAATTTTGGACGGCGTTTTACTCTTCTATTTATTTCTCCTTTCCGAGAAATCGATCAGAGTGTAACACAGGTATCAAAATCGAATCGTGGTCTTTGACGGACCACGTTGTATAAAACCAAAGATTTTTTATACCATCAATGATACATTAGAAAATGATAGAAGCCGTTAAGCCGGATTCATTTTCATCGAATCTCTTCATCTTAACTGAAATGAAATTATTGCCAATTAAATAAAACGAGAAAGAATTATTCGTGTATAAAAATTTGCTATCAATTTAATTACATATTGAATATCAATATATTATTTATTCAATTCAATATCCAGTAATATAATAATACTATAAATTGATTATTTTATACCTGAACAATATTAATTATCGAAGATAATTTGTTAAGTATACGTCTCCTTGGAAATTAAGCTTTGAATATATCGTCGATTAAATTTTCCTTAAATGAAGATTAAACGTTCCTATGTATGAGCAACTCACAATATGCACGCCTTTGATCGCTTCTCCGCCACAATTACCTGTCAGCATAGGCAAACGCACGATATTCTGGTTGATCAATTAATTATGTATCTTTAGAATTTTAATAAAATTTCCAATTATCAAAGTTAGTCCTTGTCATTGTTTTGAATCTATCGAGAGGAAAGGTTTTTCATATAACGTATTGATGACTGTAAAATGAATGTATTTTGTTACTATTTGCATATATGCACGGTGTACCGACGCATAGAGCGATAAACAAATGTATAATGGTATGAATATTCATGATCGGTGAGAGATGGACAATCATGAAACATAAGAGCAATCTCGTTTAAGAGCAATTTCATTAATATATTTTTACATTAAAAATTGTAAAGAATTTTAAATATTGTTTCTATCTAAATCTTTTAAAATTTACCTTAATGTATTTCAATCATCATAATGATTTGCTAATAAATAGTTTACTACACGATATTTCAAGACATCATGATTGACGATGATATTTAGAATATTATATTTATGAAAATTAACGTTATAGAATTCCCTATATTATTTATCCAAATGAGATCTCTATAAAAAAATAACAATCAGGTCATTAAATTGTAAATTTCAATTATAAATAAAATATAATTCTTGCTGGATAGAATCAAGTTTTTTTTCCTAATAAATCCACAATAGATCGTGAGTATCCTTTCCAAAGAATCTTCACAGGTACAACACGATCGTGTCGAGAGATGCAGGAAAAAAAAAGGGTTGATTTCACCCCAGGAAGATCCACGGATGGTAAACTGGGCGTAACCCCCAAAATCATCTTACAAGTGTGCGCAGAAATCGGCGCCAGGGGTTGAAAGAGAGAATAAGAGAAAACGAAAAAGAGAGAATGAGAACGGATAAAACGTGGCTGATTTATTTATCGAATCATAAATTACCGGGGTTACAATACGTGGCAGCATGCAAAAGCGCGCGCGTCTCTACGGCGTTCCTTTTCTCTCTGTTCCTCCCAAATGGTGGATCGAAAACGCAGTGAGGGACCGAGGGTGTAAACGTAACGCGTGTTTGCATTGCGTGCTCGACCGGAAACACGATTTATACGATGCAAATTAAATGTGTACGGTACACACACGCGCCTGGCTAGCTAACGTTCGTCCATATCAAAAATCCCTTACCAGAATCTATTGTTGTTATTCTTAATGTTTTCATTACCTGATCCTTACGACTTGCTTCTTAAATCGTATCCTTTCTGATCTGATTCAATTTGCACACGAAATGAGAATTTTATTTATACTGATATCGAAGATGAAGTTCTTTCCTATCTCAATCTCGTTATTTTCTCATCTCATTCTCATCATCATTGAACATTGAACATAATACAAAAATTGACAATTATGGTATTCGTTTGAATTAAGAAGAATTGCAATTGAACGTTTTTGCATTGATCTAGTATTTATGGGCGATTATCGTTAAGAACTGAAACACTTACGTGGTCGGGTGTATAATTTCGAACCCTTTCTAAATCAGAATACTGAATAAACTGCGATCCATTTGAAACGCATGGATTCTTCACGGTTGCGTCCACATGTCCAGCAATTCGATACGCTGGATAAAATCACTATTATCCTCCATAGTCTGCAAACAATTATTCATTTTTCGCGTCAACAAAACGCTTTATTCTATAATCTTTATTCGTTATTATTTTATAAAGAACGAATTGTTTCATTAAAGTATTATTATATAAAATTATTATAAAATTTGAATTTTAAAATATTATTATTTATGAAATCGGTAATTAATGTTTATTACCGATTAAGAAAAAAAGGAAGAAAAGATTATTTTTATCTGCTTGTTTCGTGTTAAATAATCAATTTATAACATGTTACAAGAATAATATCTTATAATGTGACTTCTATGGATACCCTTCCAGGTTACCTAGCTATGTTGTGACAATGTTTAGGGAACATTTTGGGGTCTAACATTTGTGTATGCTCCCCTTTTTAGCCAGTTTTCATTGTACAACGAAAACGTATCGGCCATTGACAAATGGGAGATATTAATTTTAACGTACCAGAATTTCACATGACATCCACGTCATGGGATACTACCCTCGATTGTCGCGTTCATTCTCCCATGTTCCACTCAAAATTTGCTAGATATATCCAAATATCAATAAGTAACTAAATGTTAAATAAGTTTAGAAAACACCATAAATCATCATTCGATCATTCTGCAATTAATTAAGTTAAATATCTTAATTAAATAATTTCATCTTAAACAATTATCTATTATAATTATTTATTTATAAAAATTCGATATAATAGATAAAATAATCATTAAATATTCAATCTTTTTCCATACTCTAATTTATTTAATCGCGATGTATATTAAGAAATAATTTAGAAAATTGAATTTTTGAATATATTTATGAATTTCAACTGATCCCATTGTAATTGTTGTACTTGATCGCACAATATTTCTTCCTAGAATATAAAACATACTTAAAACCAAGCAAAGAGATAAGGCCGCAAAATGGCGAGGACGTATCAGACGGAAATACGTTCGAAAAGGTAGGGCGACATTGGGAATTGAAAAATAGTGCCTTGGGCCGCTGTCGTTCACAGTGATGGTTTCGTGACAGCCAATGTAACGCACGAATTAACGAAATAATTGATTTTCATACCGTTCAGAGTAAGCGGCGCGCGCAAAAGACTGAGCGAGCCGATCGTCGAACCGAGGAGATATTTTCTCGATTTCCTGACCGCAGGTGCATCCACGTTACTGTGTTGTGTATCAAAAAATTCCAGCCTTAGGCGAATTTTCTTTTACATCGAGAAAATACTTGACTCGTTATTCATGTAATTCTATACACTTTTGCACTGTTATGTAAAAATTCTATTATACAATTATAAATATAATAATAATTTTCTAAAAAATCAGAGAAATATTTGATTTGTATTTAAATATTTATTCTAATTTAATAAGCAATTTCTTTCTTATTATTCTTTAAATCGTTTTGATATTTCCAATTTGTACAATTATTATTTTTCACTTTTTAATCAATTCATCATCGTCGTATGAATGAAATTACTTATTTATTAAAAGTGTTAAGTTAATTGAATTAAATGTCCAAATAAATGTATATCTGCTTATTGTAAGAAGACGAGGAATGTTCTACTATCTGGCTAATAATTCGTCGAAGTCAAGTAAATCGGCGTGTCTTATAACGTTGATAGGTAGAGCGAAAGAGATTCGTAGCCAGCTGGATAATATAAGCGGGCGGGCACGCTGCTATATGGATGAGGAATCGGTCGAAGAAAGAAAACGAAGGCGGAAAGAGAAAGAGAAGGAAAACGAGGAGAGAACAGATTTATATTTGAAATTAGATTAAGCTCCTGCGCTTGAAAGCTATATAAACGCCCCTCTAGCCGGCAGTGCCGCGTACATTCCGCGTTCCACAATCCACTAAGAGGAGAGACTCAATAAACCAACCACTCACTCTTTCTTCCTTCATCTTTTTCTCTTTCCTATTCTCTTCTTTCTTTTTTCTTTCTTTTTCTCTCATATCTTTGCTTTCGTTTCATACCCTGTACTTTCACAGAATCCAACTCCGTTCTTCCATTCTTTCTATCTTTATTTTTACCAATAAAACTACTCGACAAAATACTCTTATTTCTTTTTCTTCCCCGTTTTGCAAAGTGTACGATCTTTCTCGTATGTTCTTATTTTCCACGGAAAAATAACCATTTTGTTGTTCTGCTTTATCCGTTTATGAATTTGTATATATACTTGTATTATTTTTTATAGATATAGATGTATGGAATCTTGAAACAGTGGATGGTGATTTTGTTTTCTAATATTTTTATGATTTATTTTTCTTTTTTCCTTTTCATTTAATATTTTTATGTCTTTTATTTTATATATATATGTATATATATTATATACTTTTAATTTAAATCCTTTTATCATTTTTATAAAATGATTGATAGTAAGATAAGATTTCTGATGAATTAAAAGTTTTCATATTAATAGTAATTTTTTCTTATAAATGTTAAATTATATCAAGAGGAAATATTTATATATTTTGTAAATTATGTTTTAATGAATGAATTATAAAAAAGAAGTACAAACTATGAAGTAAAAATTGTCATGTATAAGTTATTTATAACTAATTTTGAGATAATAAAGTTAATTAATGTTGTATAATAACTTCACATAGGAGTTTGTAATGTACCTGGTCCCACGCCGTATCCATATCCTTGAGGTCCGAAATTTCGAACATAACATTCTAAATAGCGAAGATGAAGTTAAAATATAAAATCTACAATAAATTCTATTGATTATAATAAAGAAAATGAGTAAATTTATAAAATTCGAAATTTACACTAACGTTTGCAATAAATTTCCCCACAATTTTCTTGATATGTTAACGGTTCCAAGGGTTTTCTACAGCAGTAGCAGCTGAAGCATGTATTATGAAACGGCATACCGGATACAATCTTGAACGGTATTCAACGTTCACGTGTTTCAACGTGAATTAACAAAAAAACTATTGATTTTTAAAATTAAAATCAAAATTACCTGCATTTCAGCTTGATATACTTTTCGTCCACAGCGTTGACAATCAACTCCTCCACCCAAACATTCGCAACCAGATTTCGGTCGACAACATCCTGACTCAATGACTATTGGTTCAGCCCTTTCGGTACTACAACATCTTCTGC
>NW_006263509.1:14673-27309 GCF_000469605.1 Apis dorsata | reverse complement strand
TATATATATATATATATATATATATATAGAAAATATATATATAGAAATATATATATAGAATATATATATATATATATATATATAGAAATATATATATATAGAAAAAAAATTAATAATTAAAGTATCGATATAAAGAGTCAATATTAAAAATTCTTACCGACAACAACATGCACGATTCCCACTTCCACAACAATTTCCACATTTTTGACCGCAATAGCAAATTATTTGTGGAGCGCATGGCTTTGGTGGGGAACAAGGTGAACACGGTCGGCAAGGTGTCGTGCAAAGTCTTGATGGATTCGGTAAACACGTTTGTCCAGGTTTTCCACAACCACCACGACATCCACCTCCGCAACATCCACCTCCTCCACAAGTTGGAGATTCTCCGATGCACGGTGGACGACATTTAATAATTGATTTTTTGCAAACTGGCCGATCACTTGACGATGAGCAACAACTACGTCTATCGGCACATGGTGTTGTAGCACAAGTCGCACAAGATGTCACAACGCGACATGGTTCTGGCTCTCCTGAAATATAAAAATTAAAATTCCACCTAATATTTCTTCTTTATGCACGAATAATTTTAAACTGGTATTTTCCAGAAATATAGTTTTTACTTTTACAAAGACAAGCAGTTTCAACTTTCACTGTTCCACATGGAAGTCTAACACGAGGTCCGCACGGTCCACCGCATCCTCCCCGCATTCGTTCATTATCATCAAGTTCGTTCGATGAATTCGGGCCACTTTGATGACCGTACGTCATAGCGTCTTCTTTCGACGATGCATCATCTTTCTCGTTCATTATTCTGTACGCGCGCGATTCTGAATTACCTTCGATGCAATGATCTTGTCCACGACTCTTCTCGATGTCATTGCATTTACTTAACGTGTCTTCTTCACCACAGTCCGACGCGCTTTTTTCAAAATGCATTCTGCCACTATCTTTGGTATAATTTACATTAATATTTTCGTATCCGCCGTCGTTTTTACCAACCGATTCGTCCGCTTGCCAAATGTCGAAAGAATTATTGTATTCCTTTTTATTATCATTATTGCAACAGGGCCTATGATGATCATCTTGCATTTTCGAGATACAATTCTGGTCGTTTCCGCGCATATCCCCGAAGACGACGTCGTAGAATGAGACTCGTCGTCGGGAAGGCAACGGATTGCGAGGCGGTGGTACCGGCGGATACGCAAATTTTCGTCTTGACGGAATAGTGACGCTATTGGCACTAAATTCGTATACGGGATCGTATTTGTTAATTTTATTATTCCAGTTGATAGATGTCACTTGAGTTTTATCTGTGCTGGAAATATCTACGCTTAGAAAGCCTTATTTTGTCGAATTGCCATTGCACTGGAGTTTTAAAATAAAAATATAAAATATATATAGAAATAAATATAAGTTTAAAATTAATGACACACAACATGAAAATTAAACTATTAACTATAACGGTAAAAAGATTTTAAACTACCGATATCTTACCGACGGATTCTGTTTCCGATGAAAAGTGGTAAATACGAATTCAACGTAAATGCTAGTCTAATATATCCAATTATTTTTGCGCTTACTGCTAAACATTTCTTCAGAAATAGTTTACAAAAATCTGGAAGAATAGGGATACAGAAAATTCAGAAAATTTTATATACCTTAACTGAGCCTCTGTAATGTTGACTTCATTATTACTAAACGAAGTCTTTGGCTCAAATTGATCTGTATCTTGTTTCTGCACTTCAAATCGACAATCTTTCGCGTTAGTGTTATTCTTCTGCCACTCCGGAGACAACGTACTATTTTAATAAGATATCATTAACAAGACGTTTTAAAATGAATGTTTTAATGTTTTGGCATTTATATTTAGACGGTATAACCAAAAAAAAACGAAAATATATGTCGAGAATAAATTTAAACCTGCGAAACCTAGAATGTTGTCGATTGTACCACGTAGTTATTGCGGTAGGACTGGGTGGCGGATCACAAATTGTTGTCATCGAATTGACAATACCTAGATTTGCACACTCGTTTTCTATGAAATGTTTTTTTTCTTCGTCAAGACAAATATTTGTTTCCTCAACTTCACTTCCTCCACCACGAAGTCTATACTTGTCGGATTGATAATGTTGATTTCTGTTTAATGACGCGTTACCGATTGAGTTTTCTGCGTCGCAACAGTAACAATTTAATAATTCCTTGGAAAGTGCTAAAGTTGCAGACGAGTTTGGTATTGCTTTAATTGCATGATTCGCAGTGGATAAAAACAGACGAATATAACAATTCTTGCAAAATAATTCACTAAGATGTGTCACGACGTTACAGCTATTGAGTAATTTTCTACAGCTACCTATAAATTATAAATTCAAACAACTTTCATTTATAATTAAATAATGAAAAAAACATTACAGGGAAAAAAATAATTATCTTGGATCAATCTTATAATAATAATTTACGATACTAACGACAAGAGAAACAAAACGTATGCCAAACTTTTCCAAGAGCTAATTTTTCCTCTGCGAAGTAAACCTCGCGATTACAACGTGGACAAACTCCAGGCATTTATTAAGAAAATTTGTTCTTGTTACATAAATAAATAATATATCATAAGAATTTTTATATGAATTAATTAAAAATTTATATATTAGTTAATATTTTTTTTTACCGAAATTTTTCTGGTTACCTGTATGATATGTTTTAACATTTGTGAACGCTCGCAAAATAATCATGTAAAACAGTACATATTTCACACATACTTAGAACCGAAATTTGTAATAATAAATTTTTAATATAAAAACAATTTGTACAAATTCTCCAAAAAGTGTTTAAAAATGTCGAACATCAATGACTAATCAATGAAAAACAAAACATAATCATTTAAACATATAATATATATAATATATAATTATTAATGAATTATAATCTTTTTTATTATATTATTATATATATGTATATAATATTAATATATGTACATATATATATTAAAAATATTTGATTTATTGTGTAATAAGAATAAAGAAATATATTTATAATTATTATTATATTTATTATTATTAATAATATTTAAAATATATACCTTTTTATTAATACGTTTGCTAAATAGAGAAATTGTAATTCATATTATTTACATTGATAGATATATGAAAGTAGAAGTCAATGTGGCTGATCTATATGTAACGAACGTCAAGTCATAGTACAAGTGGCTCTCTGATTCAAAGAGGTTAAGAGAGCTGCTTAATAGAAATGGCAGCAATAAAGGGCCTGGGTAGAAATATCCCCTATCTGAGACAACAATTTGCTGCCCTTTTGGGAAATACCAGTACCAGTGTAAAATTTATATGCGTAGTAGTTTTGTTTTCTTATTGCCTTTCTTTTTCTACGGAAACGGTACGTCTGTTAAGTGTGACACCAGGTTATCTACTACCTCCAGTTTTTTGGATCTGGACAGCATTTACTTTTTGTTTTCTTGAAATACATTTTTGGGAAGTATGTGTGGATATCGTTACAGTAGGACTTTGTGGTAAATTGATTGAACCTTTATGGGGTGCAATGGAAATGATGACTTTTTTTGCTATCGTTAATTTTGGCGTCGCTGTCCTGTCAGCTTTATTTTATTTATTTCTTTATATGTGCACCAATGATCCAGATCTATTATTTGATATACATATCCATGGATTAACTGGATATATTGCAGGTACATTCTTATAAAATAAATTTTTATTATCAATTATTTATCATCATTATATGCATATCATATAACAATGTATTTTATTATATATTTTACATTGTAAATATAGTAAAATAAAATATCATAATATCATTAATTATAATATATATATAATTAATATATAATTATAAAATATATATAAATTAATTAGAGAAAAATTATAGGTGTTACAGTAGCTGTAAAACAAATAATGCCAGATCATATTTTAGTTAAAATACCAATTGGTAAAATTACAAATAGAAATATACCATTAATGGTTTGGATTATGGGAGTGATATTATGGCTTTTTGGACTATTAGAAGGCACTCATCCAACTATGTTTCTTAGTGGTTTATTAATATCATGGACTTATCTTAGATTCTATCAAAAACATAATAATGGTACACGTGGTGATATGGCTGATAATTTTACATTTGCAAGGTAAATTATATTTTATTGTTATGTGTGTGTATGTGTGTGTGTTGAAACAAAATATTGTTAATATTATATGATTATGAATTTGATTATAGTTTCTTTCCAAATGTCTTACAACCACCAATAGCAGTTGTAAGTAACACAATACATGGTTTTTTTGTACGAGTTGGAATTTGTAGAAAAGTGGTTAGAAGATTTGATATGTCCAATGCTCCACCTGGTCTCATTATAAATCTTCCTGGTATTGATCCACATGATAGCGAAAGAAGAAGGTTTGATTTTTTTTTTAATTATTTACTTAAAAAATATACAATATAAAATAAAGAAATTTTAATTACAATTTAAAGATTACTTTTTAAATAATAATATTTTAAATTATTTAATAATTTTAATTATTAATATTAATAATTTAATTTTAATTATTTAATAATAATTTGCAGGCAAATAGCATTAAAAGCCTTAAGTGAAAGATTGAGTAAGGATCATGCAAAACCATGGCAACAAGAAAGAACTAAAAAACATTCTCCAGTACCTCCTGCAGTTTCAATCCCAATTCCTGATACCACTACACCTAAACCACTTGCATCTCCTCTCATTCCTCAAGTTAGTGTTAATATACATAATCATGCTTCTACTAATACGTGATCACATCAGATAGACTGATTTCAAATTTATGTATAAATATATTAAAAAACTTTTAAAAAAAATATTAACAATTTGCAACAATATTGATAATGTGGCAATATTTAGTAAAGTAATAATTTTTTTAACAAATAAGCCAAATATTATTATAAAACTATTTTAAAGTCTAATAGAAAAGAAAATATAAAAAAATACTTCTAAACTTTATTATCAAATCATAAAAAATTCATTTGTTAATAGTTTTTGATAAATTCAAAAAATAAATAAATATATAAAATGTGCCTTGGCATTTGTAGCTTTTAATTAACTTTCAATTTCAAATATATTTTTAAATTTATAAACATGAAATTAATCTTTTTTTGTATTATTAAATTAGCATATAATATAATAAATTAATTTATCTATATTAATTATAATGCCATATTATCGATTGTGCATGTAATCTTTAAAAGATTCTTAAACAAAAAAAATATAGGATTTTACTAGTTTGTGATGATATTTTCCAAGAAAATCGTGTTCTTTGTTACTAAGAATTATAAACTCTATTTATGTAATTCAATATGTCAGTGAATGATAAGAAATTAATTTAAATTTTTTTAACAAACATGTTAAAAGTCCTGAAATATTGTATAACTGCAACATTGTCCGTCTTTAATATTCAGCGATAACTGAATAATAAAAATTATTAATAACAATGAATAAAAGTAGACTGGCTTCCAGTATAATATTGTAAAATAATTTTATTAGAAACAGATTTAAATTTGGAAAAAATTATTACTTCATTAACATGTTTGAAAAATATTTTATACAATCAAAGAATTACAATTAAACATTATGTATAGTGTAAAATGTTAATATATAATACACATACATGTTGAAATCAGATAACAGTTGTGAAATACAAACATTTTCAGCTTATTTTAAAATCATATTTTAACAAAATCTTAATATAAATCTTAATATGAAGTATATTTTACTTTTTGTATCAAAAAAGACTTCTTTTTAAAAAAATATGTACCATTGCATTATATCTATAATTTTTAGAATAATTATTTCATACGAAATAATTTCAATATATTCTTTTCATATTATTTTAAAAAAGATATATTTTTATATCTGTACCTAAGTACATAACATAAATTTATAAATAAGATTTGATCTATTATCTAAATTATAAAATTTTTAATATTCATACATGTATAATTACTTTTACACATAAATTTATATCATTTAATATATTATTTCATCATATTATATTAATTTATTTTATTAATGTTGTCAAATATAATTAAAAAATAATTAATATTCCAGTTGCATTTTAGGTACAGATATTCATTTAATTAAAGTATATTTTATTATATGTTTAATTTATATTTTGTTCATAAATAGTATTCTTTTTTATATTATATTAAAAAAATCAACTGCTGTGCCACAAACATATGTTGCGATTTTTTTTGTCATCTCTTAATATTTTTAAGCAATTGTTAAATATTGATTATTATAATTTAAACATAATTATTTAAAAATATATACATGAAAAGGTAAATGGAAAGTAGTTCGTATAAATATATATATATATAAATATACATTTATATATATAGCAATGTGGATAATATTTGATATAATAATAGGTTGTAAATATAAGAATTGATGTAAAACGTGAAGGGAACAAGACACCATAATGATGCAGTAATTATACATAGATAAATACATTAATATGTGCGTGATGGATTAAGATTAAAAACTATTTTCATGTATGATTCAAAACTGTCTTTTAAGAATGTATGTTATTCATATTTTGGCCTTCCACTGAAAAATATACTTATAACAAATTTTTAAGTACTCTTAATATACGATTTTTAGTCTGTCTCAATTAATATTTATTATTACAAATATGACTAGATTTAAGAAGCGAAAGGCCAGAATTGAGTGTATGAATAAATGAATCTTTGTTAATTTCATTAAATACATTATAAAAATATAATGTACTAATTACACATTATATATGTACATGTTATATATAATCAGTTTTGTACATATGTTAAAATCGTTATAGTCTGTACAATATTAAATTTTACTAAAAAAAATATATATTTCGTATTTTCCTATTCCGTATATAGGATAAAATTATTATAAAAATTAATATTGAATTATGCAATATGTAATAGAAATACTTATTTAAAATTTTAATATTCTATTATTTAATTTATATTAATTTGTTATATGTATATAAATAATAAGTATATATCATTTTCATATTATATAAGATTGTTTTATTCTTTGTTACAAATTCTCCTAAAATCTAAAATTAGTTTTATTTCTTTTTTTTTTAGCTTATTGTAAAGTGAAAAAATGGGAAATAAATAAATTTATGCACATGATTGAAATAATTTTATTTCTATAAGATTATATAATTTTCGCCATTGAATGTTGCGATTATATATCTTTGAAAAGTATAAAATATTTTGAATATTTCTTAATGATACATTACATTTAAAAAATTGATATTTACAATCATATTTAATTATCATTGCTTCCATAATAATTTTATCACAATTTATATTATACAATTCTCCACAATACATTTTTTCTTTACCTATAAAATTGTTGTTGATGCTGTGACCATTGAGTTTGTGGTGGTGGAGCTTGTTGTTGTGGAGGTGGAGGACCATATGATGGGTCCTGTATATATCCTGTTGGAGATGGCCTTATCGAAGTTGGTGTTGAAGATACATATTGCTGTTGCTGTGGTGGTGGTGGTGGCACATAAGATACTTGGGCAGGATGCTGAGGTTGTGGATAATATTGTTGTGTTTGAGAAACAGGAGGTGGTACATTATATCCTCCATAATTAACTTGTGGAGGTGGAGGAGGATAATAATGATGACTTTGTTGGGTATGTATATCATGTGTTGTTATAGCTGTATCTTGAATGGGCACAGTTATAAGATTCGTTCTTAATGGAGCATTATTTGGCGGTGGAGGTGCAGAATTTTGACTGTAATTTTGCATTGATAGTAATGCTTGTGGTCTATGTTGTTGTCTATGTTCCACTGGTGCTTGATTGACCATTGAATTCACTCTAGGATCATTTCCCATTATTGGTTGAACCATATGAGATTGTACTGATTTTATGCGAGTATTTTGCATAGCAACTGATGAAACTTTTGTTAATTGAGATTCTATTTCTGATTTAGAATGCACATATTGTGGAGGATCCACTTGCATGCCTTGAACTTGTGGTGGAGCTGATATATGTCTATGATTTATGTGAGCCTACAAACAATATATTTCAATATTTTTTAATAATCAAAATATTTAAAAATAAAAAGAAATTACCTGCAAATCTCTTTGACTAAGATATGTTCTTCTACAACCTGCATTTCCATATCTTGTTCCACCATGTGTGCACATAAACACAGTACCTAAACCTGTTTGTTCTACCCTAGAAACTTTTTCCATACAACGAGGACAAACTTTATCTTCTCTTTTAGCACAAGATAAACAAAAGACATGTTTGCAAGGTATCTAAAATATATAAAAATGTGATATTTATAAATATTATTATAAATATTAAACTAAGAAATAATAATAAGCACAACAACAAATCTTATTTATTTTATAATAATTTATTTTATTTTAAAGATATATTGATTATATGTTATAACTCTCATATTTTTTATAACTTACATTTTAAGCATTAAAAATTTACCAAATTGGATTTTATGACAAATATATAATTTATGGTATAATTTTTTTTAATATACACAAAAAAAATTCTTACCATACGTCCATAAATAAGAATTGGTTTTAAACACTTGTCACAACAATGTATCATGGGATTTAATACTTTCTCTCCAATGAGATTTACTCTATGATCCCATCTTAAACGTAACATTGGTTCTGGAGGACCTCTATTAATGGTTGTAAAAGTTGGAGCTTCTAATTGTGATATATCAGCTTCCAAATCAAACTGTTGTTCCAAAGGAAGCTGTTGAACTGATGGAGCTTCATGTTCTTCTAATTCTGTACCAGTTGTTTCTACAGGAGGTTCTTCTACTTGTTGAGGATTATCTTCTTCATCACTTTCAATGACCTAAATATATAAGTTATATATAAGTTATAATCAAATATAAGTATTAAGAAAATAAATTATATAATAAATAATTAAAAATTTTTAAATTATTTAAATTCACCTTTACTTGTTTCTTAGATCTACCTCTAGTTCGTCCTCGTGTTCTGCCACGAGCTCTACCACGAGTTCTACCTCTCATTCTCTTACCACTATCTTCTTCCATCATTAAAATTATATTTTATTATCTGTAAAATGAAAGTTTAATAGTTTTCATTTGCATTAAATTGAGAATAAAAATACTATTAAAATATAAAATAAAAAAAAAAAGAAAAATTAAAATACATGTAATACTTAAACAAAAGTTATTTATTATTTTATAAATTAAACAAATAAACTATTTTAGTTTTAAATTTTAATTTTTATATTTCAATATTTACATTGAGATTGGCACTTATCTAATGATATAGGTTATATTTCTAAATAATATAATTTAATATCAATAATCATATTTATAACAAAATATTATTTGTTAAAATAAACAACGTGCTAGAAAATGAAGTGCTCATATTCAACAATTAAAATATTAAACTTTTTTATTATTGAATGATTTAATGTTTTACACTAAACTAATCATTTCGTATTTAAAATAAAGAAATTAAGTTATTATAATTTTCATTATAGTAATCCATATGACGTATTAGATAAAATAATAGATATTGTTGTTACCTTGGAGACGATTTACTTTATGCAAAATGCAAGATCGTATATCGAAACTAATCTCCTGTATCTTTTATTTTCTCTATATCTATCTTTTTTTACAATATTAATCAATATTAATCAATATTTAATCTGATAATTTTTCATTTTCTTTAAATTGTTGTAAATAATATTAAAATATATAAAAAATATATTATTAAAAAGAAATTATTATACTATGTATAATGTATTAATAATTGAAGATAACTTCAAGGTGATTCAATGAAGAGAGTAGTTCTGAAACCAAACACTATATCTAACTCAAGTGTTTTTAACATAGTATTTCGTAATATTTAAAATTTTAAAAAATGTCTTGTTGTTCAGGAGATGATGATGATGAACAACGACATAATCCAACACATGTACGAGGATGTACAGATATTTTTTGGCTTTGTTGTTTTATTATATTTTGGTTTCTTATGGTAATTAAATTTCTTATTAAAAAAAAAAGTATTTTAAAATTATATGTATATAATATAAAAAATAATATTAAATGTTATTTATTAAGAAATTGTATATTATATAATAAAATATAAATTTCATTAATATAGATATTATTTATAGATCTTAATAGCAGCTTTTGCTCTTGTTTATGGTAATCCTTTACGACTCATAAATGGATATGACAGCTTTGGAAATACTTGTGGTATGAAAAATAATCCAAAATTTGGTAGTATGGAATTGTCTGGACAAGATACTAGTGATAAACCGTAAGTATTAACATTAAAATTATTATTTCTTATAATATATTTCTATAAACATATTATAAACTTTCATCAATATAATTTTAGATATTTATTTTTTCTGGATGTACATAATGTCACACAATCTTTAAAAATTTGTGTCAAAAAATGTCCAGATCGAACTATGACAACAATGAATGATATATGCAAATTTTATAAGGAAACAGGATCTCAACTTTGTCATGATAAGCCAGGGAGCAATTTAAGTGCTTGTAATGGAAATATAAAAAATGTAACAGGTTCTTGCCCTGAATTAGTTTACAATAGTATACCAGTTCTTAATCGTTGTATTCCTAAAGCTATTAAAGATGTAGGAGAAACTGTAATTGCTAATTTATATGGATTTATCAATTCATGGGATATTATTGAACAAATTTTAGGAGATTTATATAAAACGTGGAGAGAAATATTATCATTGTCCTTTTTAGCTTTTGGTATGATTTATCATATTGCTAGTTTAATATTTTTTAATTTTATTTTACTAATTTTATTTAAGCATTTAAATGAAATACTTAATTTCAGTTTTATCTCTTTTTATGATTGCTATATTTCATTTATTAGCAAATATTGTAACATGGATTGTGATGATTCTTGTCACTGTAACAACTATAGGTAAATTATTAAAATATAAAATAGTAAAAACATAATTCAATAAAATTTATATATGATTTTACAGGTGGAAGTATATTATTATGGTGGACATATATAGAAATTAAAAAAACTTTAGATAAAACTGATCCAAATCAACTTTTAGAAGAATCTGTTAGAAATGAAAGAGCATTTCTTGCTTTTTCTATTATTGCAACAATAATAACTGTAAATTATTATGATTAACCATTATTTTTATTTTTTGAATTATTAAAAATTTTGTTTCAGAATTTTTTATATATTTCAGATTATTTTATTATTGCTTCTAAGTATAATACGTAAACGTATTGAATTTATGACAGCATTATTTAAAGAAAGTGCTAAATGTTTAGCAGAATTACCAGGTTTATTGTTTCAACCTTTATTAACATTTGTTGCTTTGATATTATTTTTTACATTTTGGATAACTGTAGTTCTTTGTCTTGCAACAGCTAGTAAGTGTTCTAATTTTTTATGCAATTTCAAATTAGAATTAATATTTACAGAAAAAAAATTAATATTTAAAAAATTGTAGATTATCCTGGTACAAGATCTGTACAGATGTATAAAAATCATATATTTGATCCTTTAAATTTGAGTTTAATTGGAGAAAAAAATACATTTATTGAAGAGAAAAAACTTGATTTTTCCCTTGATTCATTTAAAAGTAAGTTTATATTAATATATATAATGCATTCTTTTTTTAATTTAGTATTTGTTACTACTTTGAAGTGTTTTAGCTTTTACACTTGTGGAATATGTGGATTCAACTTGGATAAAATATATGTGGTGGGTATATATCATAGGTTTAATATGGACATCTGAATTCATTATTTCTTGTCAAGATATGGTAATATCAGGAGCTGTTGCTCATTGGTATTTTAGGTAATATTATAAGAATAATTATTTTATACATATCTATGTAACACATATAGTTTTATTAGAATTATATTTATTATTTTAGAGGAAAAGATGCTAGTGCATCTCCTGTATGTGCTGCTATGGGAAATTTAGTTAGTTATCACTTAGGTTCTGTAGCTTGTGGCTCATTTTTGATAACACTTTTTAAATTACCTCGTTTAATTTTGACATATCTTCATGCTAAGTATGTTTAATTAATTTTAATATTATAAATATATATTATTTATAAAATTATATTTTTTCTATTATAATTTGTAATATAAATATTTCACAGATTTGAGAAAAATAAAGAGACATCTCCTTGTGCACAATGTGGTTTAAAATGTTGCATATGTTGTTTTTATTGTTTAGAAAAATTTATTCGATATATGAACCATAATGCATATACTGTTGTTGCTATTGAAGGAACACACTTTTGTAATGCAGCTAGAATTGTGTGTTATAATTTCAATTTTATTTTATCTATTATATATTTATAAAATAATGATATTAAAAATAACAAATTATATTTTTAAATTTTTAGGCATTTACAGCTCTTATTAATAATGCTTTACAAATAGCAGTAATTAATGGAGTAGGTGATTTCATTTTATTTCTTGGTAAATGTTTTGTTATGGCTGCGACTGGTAGTATTGGATTATTATTTATGAAACAAGATCCTAGATTACATTTTTATGCAGCTCCAATATTTATTGTCTGTGTGTTTGCATTTTTTATTGCTCATTGTATCA
>NW_006263509.1:13856-14608 GCF_000469605.1 Apis dorsata | reverse complement strand
TATATATAATCTATATAAATGGATTATATATAAATTATTTTTTTTATTTTATATTTAATTGCTTTTATGATTTATTCTAGACTGTGATAGACACGTTGTTTCTTTGTATCTGTGAAGATAAGAATTTAAATGGTGAAAATGGAAAATGGCGTCAATCAGCCTTAGCACAAATTGGATCTAATACTACTGCAAATGGTCAACAAGTACACGAATTAGTACCAATGAATACATAAGTAATATTAAAAATATTAAAACATTATTTGTTTATACATATTTTATTATAATAGTGTTTATTATGTATATCATATAATTTTTCTAAATTTTTCTTTTCTAAATAATTTTTATATAGCTTTAAATCATTTATAAAATTATGATTATCACATATACATGTATATGTGATTATGAATGAATTACTAAATAGTTATTTTTAGATTGAATAATCAAATTAAATAACAATAACATTTTTTTATATATCTAACAACTACTGCCGTTTGTACAAAATATCTTTTTTTTTTTGTAATATAGATTCTCTAATAATTTTTTATCAATTTAATATAATTTTAAAAAATGTATAAACATAATTTTATTTTTAATATTTCTATAACATATTACTTATAAATTATGAAGAATATTTTATAATATTATAAAAATTATTAATGAATATAATTTTTTTTTATTTTTATGGTACTTAATAATGTAAAAAAGACAAATCATGCATTTTTTTTAGATCTTTAGAATAGCATATATTTTTA
>NW_006263509.1:10683-13825 GCF_000469605.1 Apis dorsata | reverse complement strand
AAAATATATTATTATATTATATCAAATATATTATATCAAAAAAATAGATCATATATCAATAACGCGATGGATATTTATATTCTTATAGTCTTTTTCAAGAAAGATACATAGTTTTTTTATTTTCAGAATTAATATTATATTATAAATATAAAATATACAATTTTCTATACAATGAAAATAATGAATAATAAAACTAAAGATCTAAAAATTGATATCGAAGATTTATAAATATTATTGTTTAATAAAGTCGAGGGAATTAAAAAAATTAAAACATAAGATTGTGATATTGATTAAACTTGCAAAATATAAATTAAATTATTTGAGCGTTAAATTTGAATATAAAATGAGCATTATTGTTTGCATAATTCTTAATTAAAATATAAATATAAGTTTGAAATTTAATATTATGTAAAATTAATATTGTGTAATAAATACTAAATTTTTTATATTATTAAATTTTTTAACACAAAATATTTTATGAAATATACTTTAATGTAACTAAATCAAGTACAAATATGTATCGGCATAATTTATAATACTGTAAAGACTTATAAATAATTTTAAATGTAATATTTTTTTATATTAAAAATTAAAATATATTACAGTTTTGAAATGATGAAAGTGTTTTTAATTGATATCCAATATCTCTTTTATAATCATTCACTAAGAAGAGTAAGAGAAGTAAGAAATAGTGAGAGATAGATTAAAAATTAAGAATTTAGCGTCATTTTCAGAGTGCCGCAAATAAAGAAAAGATAGAAAAATATGGAAAAAATAGAGATAATTATTAAATTTATTTATTATATTTAAATCTAATACTTTGATAAATTAAAAAAAAAATCTCACACATTGATATTATTTTCATTATATTATAAAAATATAAGTAAATTTTTTAATAATTCATAAATAATTCAACTATATGAATCTAAATTATATCCTTATTATTAAAAATTAAATAATTACATTTTTTTATTTATAAATAATCATTTTTAATATGGATATATATAAAGTAATCATATAATTAAAATATTTAATTTTATAAAAATATTATAAAAAATATATATGAAGAAATATATATAAAAATTATATAAAATTTTAACAAAAAAAATATTAAGTTTCATTCGTACAATTCATATAATTTTAACATTTTTGAATATATAAATTAATAAGTTTTTGAACTTCATTTTTATAAAATAGGTATGTTATTATATGAAATAAAAATATAAATATTTTATAGAAAATTTATTAATATTTCAATATAAATTTTTGAATATTACACTGATTTTTTTTTATTTTTTTTTTGTGTAGTCCTTTTTATCTTCCTTTCTAAATTCTTTTTATTTCTATTCTCTACTTTTTTCTGCTTACTATCATTAGTCTGTATATCTTTTATTTCTTTTTGTTGCAATTCTATTGCTTTTTCTAATGGATCACCTTTAAATATCTCATCCATAGGATTCAATGAATAAGATTCTTTTGGTTTATTAACTTTTTGTATTATTTTTTGATCCATTTTATTCATATATTTACTAGTATTATTTTTGTTTAAAGAGTGTCGAAACTATAATTTAAAAAGTTTATTGAATTTAGAATTTTTAATTTTATGATGTTAAAATTATTATAATTATAATATTTATACCTTAGCAGGAGAAACATAAGTTGGATTATTCCAAAGTACTTCTCCACCAAAACTATCAGTAAATATTTTTATTGGATTTAATACAAAGCGAGGACCTATTTCAGCTAAACCACCATCTTCTGTTAAAATTTGGAAATTTCTAAACCATATTCTATTATCTAATATAGTAAATGTATATATATGATCGAAAAATGGTTGTGTTTTAGGATGATGATTAGGAACATCAAAAATTTGAATAAGCAATTCTTTTAAAAGAGTATAATGTAATTTTGTGTTAAAATTTTCATCAAATGATAATAATGGTCTAGAACCTTTTAAACAATTTCCAGTCATTTTTAATTCTGCCATAGTATAAACTGTAACATAAGTTTTTTTTATAAACTATAATATCTGTAACTATAAATAACTGTAATATATAAAATCATTACTTTTTTTATATTATTAAAATTACTTCTAATAAAACTTTAATTTATGAAGTTTAATCTATAAATTAAATAAAATGATTAATACTTACTATTTTCAACAAGAAATTTTACACTTGGTCCTATAGGAATGTTAGAAAACCATAAATATAAATCTCTTTTTTTTCTACCTTCAAATAATATTGTTTTATTGCAATTTTTCATTTCACACATTTCATTAACTATTTGTAAGTTTTTAGTTCGTTCCATTTTAGATTCAGAACGATGATGAGGCATAAGAGTTTTTAAATCACTCATAAGATGACGATGTCTATAACTAATACCTCTAGTAGCAAATACTAGAACTCTCTGCCTATTAATCCATTTTACCTTCATTATAAAATGAAAATTTGTAATTGATAATAAAAAAAAAATTATCAATTTTAATATATCTATATTTT
Source organism: Apis dorsata (assembly GCF_000469605.1). Lineage (NCBI taxonomy): Eukaryota > Metazoa > Arthropoda > Insecta > Hymenoptera > Apidae > Apis > Apis dorsata. The sequence continues at coordinate 11,324 of NW_006263509.1, read as the reverse complement.
TATTTATATAATAAATTTAAAAGACTAATTCTTATTTTAGTTTTTTTTCTTTTTTTTAAAAACTTACTTCATATACTATTTTTTATTAAATTTATTATCTAAATTTATTACATTATAAAAATTTCAAACCTTTTTTGATAATGGTTCATCTGACATTCTTTTTAGTGGTAAAACTTCCATATCTGGTATATTCTCTTTATTAATATCTTCGATTCTTTTACGTTTTAACTGTTTTTTTGTCATTATTAATTTTAAAGAAATTGCATAAAAAGATATCTAAACTTTTCTAAGATAAGGTTAATAGAAAGAAAATGTGACACATGTTTTTTCACTATGGAAAAATAATCCTATGTATCATATAAATAAAACCATACGTAATCAAAATCTAGGGGAAATAGAGTTGTATTTAAAATTATTATAGTAAAAAAGAAGATTAAATCAATTCAAATAGATTTTGAAATAAAAATTCATATTAAACTATGTAACATAAATTATATTCTATTTTTATGAAAATAAATAATCAATATATCAATTAATATTGGAATAATTTTTATATATTATATATGTATTTTATTATATGATATTATATATTATATATTATATATTATATCAATAAATTTCAAAATAATTCTAATAAATAA
>NW_006263509.1:0-9963 GCF_000469605.1 Apis dorsata | reverse complement strand
TTTAAAAAAAAAAAATATGTATAATAATATAAAATAAAATTTTAAAAAATTTTATATTTAACCATAAAAAAAATTATATAAAATAAATGTATTACGAATAATAAAAATATTATTTTTAATATGTTATAATATATAAATTATGTATAATATATATTTAATATATATTTAATATTTTTAATAAATGGAAAATCTAATAAACCATCTATTAGCGATATATATTGAAATTATCCTTTTTTTAATTTATAAATTTTTTTTATAATTAAAAAACTTTTATTATTTTTTAGCAATTATTGGAGGTGGTATTGGTGGTGCAGCAAGTTCTCATTTTCTTGCAGAATTATTTAAAAATAATCTTAATATCGATTTATATGAAGCAAAAACTATCGGTGGACGTTTGGCTACAATAAAAATTAATAATAATGAATTTGAAGCTGGAGGTTCAATTATACATTCTCAAAATAAATACATGCAAGAATTTGTTAAACTACTTGGTATTTTATTTTATATCTTTTTATTTTGTGATTGAAAAAAATTATTTAAAATATGATCTTTGTTTTTAAAATTTATAATCTGATCTATATATTTATATCTGATGTACTTATAATCTAATCTATATTTATTATCCAATGGTTTAGGCTTAGAACATAGACCATTTAATGATCAAAAAACAAGTATTTGGAATGGCAATGAAATTGTATTTGAAGAAAGTAAATGGGAATTATTATCACTAATTAAGTTAATTTATAGATATGGTATTCAACCATTTAGTCTGAATAGGTATTTCACATATATTTTTGAAAAATTATATTAAATTCTTATATCAGAAATCTATTTATTGTATCTATTTAATATTATAATAATATTAAATATTATTAATAATAATAATAATTATTATTTTATTTTATTATTTTAAACAGATATACAACTTCTATAATAAATAATTTTGAAAAAATATACCATCTGCAGGATAGTGGAAAAACTTTTACAAATATTAGTAGCTTTTTGTTATCTATAAATACTGAATTTCCAAAATTGGTACAAAAATCTATTAAAAATGAACTTTTAGATCTTGGTTATTCAGAAAAAATTATTAATGAAATTGTTAAAACAACATTGGTAGTAAACTATGGACAAGATATAAATGTTCATAGCTTTGTTGGTTTTGTATCTTTAGCTGGAACAGATTTTAATTTATGGTCTGTTAAAGGGGGAAATAAAAAGGTTACTCTCTTATTAACTAATGTTAATTTTCTAGTTATTAATTTATAGCTAATAATATATTGATATTTAAGATACCTGAGCACTTAATATATAGAAATAAGCATTTAAATGTTGTGCCTTCACATGTAATTAAAATTATTAACATATCACAGAATAATACTCAAAATTTATATGAAGTACATTATTGCAATCAAGGTATAATGAATTAATATTATTCATATATTATATATAGTAAAAGTATATATTATATAAAAGTAAAAATAATTTCTGTTTCAGGTAGTACAATTATAATGAAAGCATTATATGATATTGTCATTTTGGCAATTCCACTTACTCATGACCAGGAATTTCCTATTATTTTTGAAGGATTTCCAAAAAATGATTTTTATAGCTTTGAAAAATATCATGAAACTGTAGCTACATTTGTAAAAGCAGATTTAAAACCACATTATTTTGGTTTGCAAGAAGAATTAGATAATATTTTAAGTTGTGATCCTAACAAAACTATAATTAATTCTATAGGAAGATTAAATTCTGTAGATGGAATAATAAAAAATAGTAAAGTTTGGAAGATATTTAGCAACAAACCATTAAAATCAAAAATTATAAATGAAATGTTTTCAAATGTAAGATTAAGATAATAATTCTTATATAAATTATGATATATGACATGTTAAATAAAATTAGTTTAACATATTTAAGATTCAGGAAACAAAACAGATTTTTTGGAAAGCATATCCTGAATATTCAACTAGAATTCATGAAGCAAAATTTAAATTACATGATGCTCTTTATCATGTTAATGCTATTGAATGGATTGCTAGTGCAATGGAAATGAGTGCAATAGGTGGAAGAAATGTTGCATTATTAGCATATCAAGATTTTTTTACAAAATATTGTTTTGAAAAAATTATAAAAACAGCTTCATCTGAAAAAACATCACACATTGAATTATAATATAAAATATTGTTGTATGTATTGTAAAATACATGTAAAATAATTAGTTTTAGTAATTAGTTTTAGTTTTATAAAAAAAATTGTATGAAAAAATGTGAAAAATGTATGTAATATATATTTTATTTAAAATATGATAATGATAATAATAATTATTAAATATATAAATTAATAATTATTAAATATATATTAATTGTATTGTTTATATAAATTAGTAATAAATAAATAATAAATTAAATAGTATTGTTTATATAAATTATGTATAAAAAATGTATTAGAAAAATAAATTTACCAACAAATTCTGTTTTATTCATTTATTTTGTTTTGCATAATGTTGTAGGTTATGTAGAAATAATCTTATATATAGTAAACATATGAATTTAAGTACAATTAAAACTATATATTATTTTATAGTATAGTTCATAAATATGAAATAACTTTAATCAATATTTAAATAAAAAAATTTTATATTAATTTCAACATAATATAAAGTTTAAAAAACTTTTTATATTACATCACATATTAAAATTAAAATTTTAATTATAAATTTAAAAATATCTGATAACATAACCTATCATAATTCTTGAAGGAAACATACAAATGTAAACATCATATAAATGTGACGTATAAAAATGTGATCATTGATAAAAAATGTAATTGTATGTAATATTGTAAACATTTAACAAAAACTGTATATAATGGAAAATCATTCAATTCGTATAAATTATACATTAACACCTCGTGATACAGAACAACCATTAATACATGATAATGAAACTAAAATATATGAAGAAAATATTAAAAAACACGAAGATACAACTCTAACAAATGAAGTAATGGATAGTTCTTTTTATCCCAAAATTATGTTATTTTTACTATTATGGTACCTCATCAGTGGATGTACTTTATTCTTAAATAAATATATCTTATCTTATATGGAAGGCAATCCTACAATTTTAGGTAAATTAATACTATATAAAATTTATTTCATCAAAGAAATATTTTTTAATAATTTAAAATTGTATTTTTAAAATATTATAATCAATATCTTTGTATTTTATAATAAAAATTGTAAATTTAAAGTATTTTGCAAATATTTATTTTACATTACATATTTTACGTATATAACATATATATTTATCTATTTTTTGAAAGGTGCTTGTCAAATGTTAATAACCACAGTTTGTGGATTTATACAAATGTATTTTCCATGTGGAATGTATAAAGCACGTCCTAGATTAATGAGACCAGCAGGTTTTTATAAGCATATGATACTAGTTGGATGTACAAGATTTACAACTGTAGTATTAGGACTAATATCACTTAATTATGTAGCAGTGAGTTTCACAGAAACCATAAAAAGTAGTGCACCACTTTTTACCGTCCTTATTAGCAGATATTTATTAGGTAAGAATTATCATAATAATAATATAATTTATATTTCATTTTGTATTATTATTGTAATTTTTCAATAAATATTTTTAAAATCTTATTTTTCATAATTAAAATTGATATATGAGATAATTAATATATAGAATATATATTTGATAGTTATATTTAATAATTTTTATATATTATTTATAGGAGAACATACAGGATTATATGTAAATTTATCTTTAATTCCTTTAATGGGTGGTTTAGCTCTATGTTCAATAAATGAAATTAGTTTTGATCTCAGAGGATTTATTGCTGCTATGGCTACAAATGTAACAGAATGCTTACAAAATGTTTATTCCAAAATGTTAATCAGTGGTGATAATTTTAGATATACGTAAGTATATATGTATGTATATATAAAATATTTTGTATAAATAATAGTTATTTATTTATTAATCTATATTATACTCAACATTTTTTATATTCACCAATATTATAAAATTACAGGCCTGCAGAACTACAATTCTATACTAGTTTAGCATCAATTGTGGTTCAAATACCAGTTTTGATATTATTTGTAGATTTACCAACACTTGAACATTCTTTAAGTTCTAAATTATTCATAGCATTTCTACTTAATGGAGTATTTTTTCATTTTCAAAGTATTACTGCATATGTACTTATGAATTACATTAGTCCTGTAACACATAGGTGTGTTTTTTATAATATATAATATTTAATATTTTACATAGATAATATATATATATATATATATATATACTTATTAACAAGATATTTTGAGAATTTGATTATAATAATATTTTTTTTTTGTTACAGTGTTGTTAATACTGCAAAGAGAGCTTCTTTAATTTGGCTCTCTGTTTTACTATTTAATAATCCAGTAACTAGTTTATCAGCTATGGGAACATCTTTAGTAATAATAGGAGTATTATTATATAATCGGGCACAAGAATATGATAAATTAAACAAAGCAAAATTACGATATAATTCTAAAGTTAATTTACAATAATATTATTTATCAAAATCATTAAAATTTGAAATTTGATAAAAAAAATATCTGCATAATGCAAAATTTAAATAACTTTAATTAAAAAGAAAATAAATTAAATTAAATTTAGTATCAATTTTATAATACAATATTTTATTTATTACAATAATTAAATATTTGAAATATTAAATAAAAAATGGCATAAAAATATATTTTGCATTTTAAATGTGTTTTAATTAATATTTATAAATAATCAATTTTAATTGAACATAATACAAATTTATATGATAATAAAAATCAAATATAATGTAAGAAAAAACAATTCATTTTTTTTAATAGAGTAATATATGTATATATAAAATTTTCTTAATTCAATACAATCTATTTATTAAATATACTTTAGAATAATTTTTTATATTATTTATAAATATAAAAAATCATAAATAAATAAAAATATTTTATTTTATTCTATTTAATAAATTATATTTGATTCAAATATTTTTTTTTTCAATAATTTTATTTTTATGCAATTGTGATTTATACAATTATAGTTATATTATTTATAATGTGATAAATATTTAAAATTTCTTTTAGTTATCATTGTATAGCACTTTACATCTTTTTCTTATACTTTTTATAAAAAATGATTAATATAAAAATATGTAAAATGTGGCATTAGAAATATAAGTTATGTATGTACACTATTTTTAATATTCAAAGATTAATATAGCATGGAATGTGAAAATATGATTGGTAATATATTTTTTTTCTTAAAAAATTATATAATTTATATAACTTTAAAATTAAAATATGTTTTCTGTTTAATATATAATAGATTGATATATTGATATATTAGATCGGTGCATAATTATTATGACTTTTTTTCGCGACTTTTTTTTTTCTTTTAAAAATTGGTTTTGTTTAATTTTTTTTTATAAAAATAATTCTCTCTTTTCAATTAATGAAAATCGAAAATCATAAAATCTATATTCGCCACATTATGTTCTACCATTTCGAGAAAGGTTGGAATGTAGCACAGTCATTTCGCGATTTCAACGAACTTTTTTACGAAGGAACAATTAGCAAAAACTAAGTTGAAACATGGTTTAAGAAGTTCAAATCGGGCGAAAAACTTCGCAGATGAAGAGATCAATCATTAAATTTCGACGACTAGACACTTTTGACAATTGTGGAAGAGGATGAAAACTTAATAATTAGAATATTGGCTAAAGACTTCAATGTGGACTATTTGATCATCGTTTATTGTCTCAAAAAGTTCGGAAAAGAATGAAATTGGCTAGATGAATCCCCCACGAACTTTTCGATAACAACAAAATCAAACATATCCGAATTTTCACCGATTTGCTGCAGCAAAATAAATAAACTCCATTTCTGAAGAATCTCGTTACTGGGGATAAATCGTTCTAAATACTGGGCGTAAATCGTAAATAAATTTCTTTAAAAACGTTAAAAAAAAGAAGGTTTGTGTTTCGCCAAGTGTTTCACTTAAAAGAATACCAAAAGACATAAGAAATAGAACTGTAAAAATAACACAAAAAAAAAACACAATATGGTGTATTCGATGGAACAAAAGCAAACAAAAGCACTAGGAAATCATTTCAAACGAAATTTGTTATTGGTGGAATGATGATGATGAGTGTCAATAATGGCGGATTCCAGACAAAAATGGCTTCCTCATTCGCCATATTCTCTGACAGAAGCGCTTACGGACTATCACATCAATCTATTACTGAAAAATTGGCTCGCAAATAAAGTTTACGATGATTTGAATGATTTGGATGACTTGCTGGTCGGTGTCAAAGAATGAATTGCCTAAGAACAGAAATTTCTTCACCCATGAAATTGACCGGTTGTCAAGCAAATGGAAAATAGTAATTGAAGTAGATGGTGAATATGCTTCAGAATAATCATTTAAAGATGTTTTTATTAAATATTGTTTTTGTTGAATAAAATTTGTTGAAAAAAAGCCACAATAATTATGCACCAAATATAATATATCATATTAACATATATGTTATTTATACTAGCAATTCAACACTATGAATATGCATATAAAATTAAAACATTTATTGACTAGCTTTAAGAGCTTGATCAAGATCAGCCAAAATATCCCTTTCAGTTTCAAGACCAACAGACAAACGAATCAATTTATCATTAATACCTAACATTTCTTTAGTTTCTTCAGGAATTGAAGCATGAGTCATAACAGATCTATGAAAAAAGTTAAAATAATAATAATTATAAAAACACGTGTCTAAATATATCTCATAATAAAGAATTATTTTTAGTTTACTTACGGCAATTCAGCAAGAGATTCATAACCACCAAGTGATTCTGCTAATGTAAATATCTTTAATGCCTTTAGAAATTTACTAGAGTCACCTTTTAAATAAAATGAAACCATTCCACTATGACCAGATGTTTGTCTAATAGCAATTTCATGCTGTGGGTGTGATGGTAAATCTATAATTAAATAAATTATTTTTATAAAATAAGTTATTTTATGTAAAATTTATAATTCTTCGTAGAAATACATACATGGATGAATTACTTTTTCTACACATGGATGTGATTGTAAAAATACTGCAACTGCAAGCCCATTTTTCATATGTTGCTGCATTCTAAGTTCTAGAGTTTTTAAACTACGATTAACCAAGAAACAATCTAGAGGTGATGAAACAACACCCATAGCTAAAATAAAAATAATTTAAAAAATTACTTATACAAATAGAGCAAATATTAAAAAAAAATAAATTAATATATTACCATTTTGTAAAAATCGAAGTCTATTTGCAATATCTTCTCTATTTGTAATTGCTGCACCCATAATAACATCTGAATGTCCATTCATATACTTTGTTAAAGAATATATTACAATATCTGCACCTAACTTTAATGGTTTCTATAAAAGAAAATATGTACAATTATATAAATTATTTAATTATATCATAACAATAAATGAAAAATACTTACTTGATAATAACATGTTAGAAAAGTATTGTCTACTATTACAAGAATTTCAGAATTTACTTGCTTCACTGCTTGAGTAACTGCTTCAATATCAATTACTTTAAGTAAAGGATTAGTTGGTGTCTCTAACCAAATCATCTAAATGAAAATATAAATATTATATTTTTTTAAACAATATCAAAATTTATATCTATTGATATAATATAAGATTAAATTTCAAAATATCTACCTTTGTATTTGGTTGTATATTGGTTATGATATTATTTATGTCTATCATATCTACAAATGTTACTGAAATATTTTTTAAACAATTTTTGAAAAAACGATTAGTTCCACCATAAATATCATCTCCAGATATAATATGATCTCCTGCATTTAATAGTGAAATTAAAACTGTTGTAGCACCTAAACCTGATGAAAAAACAAATCCATGTTTTCCATCTTCTAAAGCAGCTAAACATGTTTGTAAAACATTTCTTGTAGGATTGCCACTTCTTCCATAAATAAAAGTCTAAAATAAAATAATTAATTAAATATTAAATATATAAAATATTATTTAATTTTTTGCAATGATATATTAAAAATAAAGAGAAATAAGAATATATATATATTATAAATAATTATATAATAAAAATATAATTTATTATAATTTATTATATAATAAATTATATATATAAATAGATATTGCTGAACTAAATTGACTTATTTTTTAGTCAATAAATTTAATATGATTTTACAAACAACAATTGCTAATAATTATTTAATACAATTATTATTAATAAATTATATAATGTAAATATTTAATTTTTCGAAATAAAAAAATATCTAATTTCTTTTTATTTTTATTTTATTAATTTTTTAATAATTTGTGAAATATGTTAAAATTATTCAATTTTTAAAATGAACTTACTCTAGGTTGCCCAGGTCCATCTTGTTGAAAAGTAGTGGATAATGTAATATGAGGTACTACTGAACAGTCATTCCATTGTAATGAATCTTGTCCAGCATGAATAGCTTTTGTAGAAAAGCCTTGCTCCATTATTATTCTATTAAGTACATTTCTTTAAATATTTAATATACATTAATTAAAAATAATTTTTGATTTTTTGGAAATAAGAATAATTTCCAAAAAATCAAAAATATAAATAAGAAATAAGAATAAATATTTAAATAATTTAAATATCATAACATTATTAATATTATTAATATATAATTTGATATAAATTACATTATAATTTATAATGAGAATTCTTTTTTTTTTAATTAATATATAAACTAAAATATTTTTTACAAATTATAAAAGAAATAAAACTTTATTTTGTTACTATCGAATAAGACAATTATTAATATTATATTTAAACTTAAATAAAATAATTCTTTTTATAAGCTTCAAGTATAAATTTTCAAGAGTAATAAAAAAACAATAAATCGATAATAAAAACATAATCAAAAATTTTAAACTTCTGTAAAGTGATGAATTTCAGCAGCATACGCTTTATAAATTTTTATATAATAAAAAAATAAAATCTTAATTATAATCTCAACGTAAATTACTTACTTTTTTTAATTATTTTATTAATATATACTACAATTATTAATATATATACTACAAAATATTCAAATATGTATTTATCTTCTCTTAAACATTGCACGTGGCAAAGAAGATGATATAAGAATAAAGATATTCACATACTCATCACATGTTATCTGTATATATATAATACTTGATTAAATGTATTTTATTGAACAACCAACTAGATTCACATTCTTTTCAATTACAATTGATTTCTTCCAATTACACACAATATATATATATATATTTATACTGTAGAATTGGAAAAACTTTCTTGAAAAGAATATAGATTTGATAGCTTGTTTCTGCTAGAGCCAATATAATTATACAAATAAAGATAATTGAAAATGTATATTAGAATATTTATAAATAAAATCTTTTAGTATTGTATAAATATAATAAAGAAATATTATAATAAAGAAAAATATAATAAAGAAAATATTCTGTTTATTTTATATCATATGATTAGATTTTTTAAACACACATACACACATACATACAGTACAAATCTGTGGTTGTATACATGTAGTCATGTATCAGTAACCGGTAAATTGTCGGTAATCAATAAACTTATTTATTTTTTAAAGTTTTTATATAAAAATTTTACATATTTTATTATTTTATGATATTAAATTATATTATCGTATATCATCAAAATAATAATTAAATTTAAATATTAAATAATATATACAGTAATTTTAAATTTTTTATTTAAGATCTTTTATTTTTTATTAATTTTTTTTAGTTGGATAATTAATTTATTTTTATTTATTTATCTTAATGATATTAACAATACTTTCATAAAAATTATAATTTTAATTTATAGTTTTAATTTTTT
>NW_006263508.1:422027-424314 GCF_000469605.1 Apis dorsata | reverse complement strand
TATGAAAGATATTTTTCTTTTTGTAAAGATCATTGTAAGAAAATAATTGTATACAAATTTATACAAATTTTCTTTCGAAAATTTTCCAAAGATAAATTTTTTAATAGTCGATACCTAGCTAGGAACTACGCACTACCTGCAGTCCAAATCTGGATACCTTGTACAAATAATTCACCAATTTCTCTCTTATTCAATATTATTTCAACATTAGCTAATAAAAGATATCCAAGCTTTTTGATTTTGGTTATTAAAAATATAAATAAAACCAAGATTTGATCACTAATTCTTGGATTTAAATTTCAATCGTTCTCTGATATTATATAATAAAATTAAAAAAAAACCAATATTATACACAATTATACACAATGAATTCGAAATTTAGAATAACAGAATCGATTAAAAATTATTTAAAATCGGAATACAATCTGAATTACAAGATACCTTAGAGATTCTTAATTAAATAGAATCTACAATCAATATCTTTAGAAGAAATGAAATTATTTATAATGCTATCTCAAAAACTATTTCAAATAATTTAAACTACGTTTAAATAATTCTATTAATACATATTCTAATTGTATAACATAAAAATAAAAAATAAAAAAAACTCAATCAGCAAAAACGAAAAAATTCGTATAATAAATAACTATTAATGAATAAGCAAAAATTTAAAAGAAACTACACAAAAATTTAATAGATTTAGAAATTTTATTTAAAGTTTATATAAATTTTATTTCTAATTTGTCTGCGTCGAGAGATTTTAACTAATTACTATGGAGAACGATTAAAAAAATAAAAATAAAACAACCAAGAACTTTCGCTAACAATTAAAAGTTGATGGAATTTATTAAAAAATTGATGGAAATTAATTTACATTTAATAAAATAGTATCAATTATTTTTTTTGTACATATTTATGCTTTTTGATATTCTCTTTAAATTAATTGATACAATTTAATAGCATATCCAAATATAGACAATTATTGTACCTTATGTAACAGTGTCAGATATTATCTCTTATATTCACTTGCAGAATAATAAAATCCAGTTAAATAGTTCTTCGGATCAATAATTTTTATGATATTGATATTTCTTTAATATATAATATTATAAATACAATACATTTGATATAATGACGTATATTGATTCCTATAAAATTTGCTTGAAATGTTTTAAATACTAATGAAAGTTATAAGAAAAAAGAAAAGTTTATTTTATAGCTTATTAGTTCTTGTCCATTAAATACATAAATCTCTATCTTTCTCTCTAACTTCGAAAGTCANTTATTTTTTTTTTTTTTTTTTGAAACTTTTCAAATTTAGTTTTCTTATTAAGATTATTATATATATATTAGATCATAAAATTGAAAAAGTATTTTTAATGAATCGTTCGTTTTTATCTGAATATAAATAGACATAATGAGCAATCAAATTATTATGAATACTTCAAAATGATTATTGACATTTGAAATTTGATCGAAGATAGAATGATATTATATGAATATCATAAGTTTGTTAAAAAATAATTTCACAATTGCTAAAATCATTCAAAAGTTATAAAAAAATTATTGTGTTAAATTTAATATAAATGTACGTTGAATAATATTTATTATATATCAATTTAAAGCTTAAATCTGGATGAATATAACTTAAATATTATTATAACAATAATTCTATTATAAAGAAACAAACTGTATTTTGTATAATAAACTTATTTTAACATTAAGCTTAAATTCTTATATAAATATATAAATTCTTAAAAAATTTATTATAAAAATATAAAAAATTGTTTTTATATTAATAAAACTTTTGAAAAAGCATTAAAAAAAGAAACAATCTTCAGTTTATATAAAAATTTACAATTGACAAATATAATTATTAAAAATAAACAAAAAAATTAAATAATTAATTCAATTAATTCAATTAATTGTATTAATTTTAATTTTTCTTTTCAATGAATAAGATATTTTAAATCAAACTTTTATTAATATTATTTTTAAAAAACTGAATCTAAAAAACGTAAATAGTTTTTAAATAGAAATTCATTTACAATAATTTAGCATAAATAATAAGAAATTATAAAATATAATATAATATATATTACATTTTTAAACTTACCTTTTTAATCATTAAATTAATATTCAAAGTTCAATATTTAATATTAAAAAAGGATACTGTTACATTTACAATTATTACATTTACAATTATAATTACAACTGCAAATCAATATTAAAATCATTGATATGTATTTCAATAATTTTTTTTAAATTTAAAAAATTTTAAATAAAT
>NW_006263508.1:418678-421645 GCF_000469605.1 Apis dorsata | reverse complement strand
TCTGTTTTTGTTGCATTTTTATTATCAAACTATATTATATATATATATTATATTATATATTATATTGTGCAAAATCTATTATGTCCAATAATCTGTGATAAATATTCATAACCGATTTGCAAAATTTCTAATATCAATTTATTGAATTTATAATAACAGATTCTAGCAAAATCAAAACCAAAAAATGATATGAATGTAATTCTGTTACTAAAGTTTTGTTACCAAAACTTAAAAAGTTTTGTTATCAATTTAATATGAATCTGCCAGTCTATTATTAGGGATATTATTAAATTTTAATAATGAGGATATATAAAGCAGATTTTTTTTTAAAACTCTAATATCTTAAATTTATAATCAGAAAAACAATAAATTTGATGCAAGATTTATTACAACAAAATCTTAACAAATCTGACAGATTAGACAGCTTAGAAATTATTCAAATTTTGTTCCTATAATTGATTACAGATAAACAGCAAAAATTAGCAGTTTATCTAATGATATCTATATTGATAATAGGGTATAATAAAATCTATATAACATAATAATCTAACATAAGAAATACAGCAGAAACATAATAGATTTTGTTTTGTGCAAATTTTTCTTATCAAAATCGCTTGAGATTTGAACTGTTTATAAGTTCAATAATTTCTGAGAAAAACCATCGATATCAAAATGCTGAATTTTCAATAATGATTAATATGATTGTTCTATATTTATTTCACTATTTTGTTTATTTTGTATGATCTGCATTATACTCATTGCACTTGTATGCTACAAAATAAAATTATTACGAATATATATTATCTATAACTTATTAACTTTTTCCTTGCATTATGAATTAAATTAAATAAAATAATGTTTTCTTTGTTATTTATTTATTACACGTTTTTTTGCTATTGTAAGAAATGATACATATATCATTATATTATGTATAGGAAATGATACATGTATGTGCAATAAAAAAAAATAAATTTAAAAAAGAATAAATTAAAAAAAAGAAATTAAATATATATAGTTTTTAAATTTATTTAATAATCAAGTGATTTATTACAGTAGAGATTCCCGTATCTGAACTAAGGGAGACAAAAGTGGCTGGATAGTGGAATTTTCGAATAATAGACTAATTATTTTCTTTATTATTAAATTTCATTTATTCAAAAAATGAACAAAATTGACAGTTTCTTTCAACATTTAAGACTCCCATATTTTTTTAGTTACTAAATTACATAAATTTTTTATTGTAAGCAGTTGCGTAGAATTACATTTTGTTGCGCCTCAAACCATCGAACCATCCACGATGTATTCTTGCTAATTTCATTGCACTTTCACCACTTTTATATCTTTAATTATATATAATTTATATCTTTAATTATTTTGTATTTCTTTTTAATAGTTAAAACTACACATTTTCGTTTACTTGCCATTGTGATACCGTTCTCTGCTTCAAACTGAATTGATATGATTATATTTAACCGATTGAACACAGGAAAGTATTTATTATATCTAAATACGTTGTATTTATGTTGGAATCTATGTATGTTGTATATAAACATCGCTAACATTGTGTGGATAATAGAACATATAGATAATAAAACATCCATATATTAGGATATTCGGATAATAAGAATACGAAAATCTCTATTTTTTCTTTTGAAAAAAATAAATTATAATTTACAAAATATGCAAAGTTATTATATATTTTACAATGATGTGAATAATAATTTTGAATTTATAACTTATTATTTTTTATAATTATTTATTTATTTATTTTTTTTTAAATAACATATATACATATATATATACGGAAATAATAATATATATATATATATATATATACACAATATTTTTAATAATCCGATGATAAATCTTTTCTTTAATGATATAGATTACAGAATAATTTATAGAATATGTTTTATGAAATAATATAAATTTATATTTTATAATAATTTATTGATATTAAAATTATCTATTTTGAATTTACATGCATTGTAATAAGTGACATTAAGTTCGGGTTAAATTCAAAATCTTCCGCATATATTTATATGAATCTAATGATGAAAGAAGATGAACTGATAGTTTACTATTGTTGAAATAAAATAATTGAAGTATTTAAATAATAATTGAAATTGTATATATTGAGATTATAATGATAATAAAAAATCCAAGAGAGAAATATAAAAAAGCGAACAAGACAAACAGCATAAAATTATTGAAAGTTGTTCTATTATATTTAATTGCAATTAATCATGGATATTAAGGTTAGAATATTTTTGAAATGCTCTTTTAAAGAAATTCAATCAAATCAATAGATTTTTTTAAGTAAAAAATATTTGAAAATATATAATATATGTAAACATATAGTAATAATTGATTAATTAATTGATAATAAGTAATAATTGATTGATTTAATAATATATATTATAAAATGAAATAAAAATAATTTGTTTTAGTTATCGTTACCATTTTTTCATAAATATTTTCATTATACTTTGAAAATTATTTCTGCCACTAAATTAAATATTGGTAATTACTCTGATTTTAATAGAATTTTTTGTTAATAGAATAGCAGCTGATTCATGAGTGATGAAGTACATTTATTGATGATTGAATTGACTTAAATGCTTGATTGCAGATTTTTAAGTAAATATAGATTATTATAAGTAAATATAGATATATTATAAACAATAAATGATTAATATATTACTATAAAATAAGTGAATTATTTTTGAAAAATATATAACAAATATTTAAAATATTATTATATATATTTTATTGTATATATTTTATTGTACATTTCTCAAAATTGTTTACATTCATTTTATTTTTATAAAAAATAATTAAAAATGATTTTAAAAAATTCAATTTCATTTTTTTAGTAATGAGTTCTTTAGTTTCTAATAGTAATCTAAACCATTAAAGCAAGAATAAACTTATAATTCTATAGACAGCTAATCAAAGTTGATTATT
>NW_006263508.1:404104-418209 GCF_000469605.1 Apis dorsata | reverse complement strand
TATTTAATATATATAATATTATATAATTTATTATATATAATATATATTTATATACAAATATATATAGTATGTTGCAAAAATGATAGAAATTAATTAGTGATCTTTGAGATTTTAATTTGATATAATTTAAATAAATTATAAAATAATCAATTAATATTAATGAAATCTTATATCATCCATGAATGTTGACACATAGATAATGAAAATATTTTTAAAAAATTTTCAAAATTGATTAATCTTATTATATCATAAACTTTTCTGACTATGAGTCTAACATCTATTGACTAAATTTTGTTATAAAAATTACAATTGAAAAATAAAGTAAAAATTAAACATATTCAATCTCTATTAAATTTATATTCAATTATTAGTTATTTTTTATATTGAATTATTATTCAAAAATTTAGTAAAGATGTCAAAGTGTATATAAAAATATATATTAAATAGAATCAATGTGAATTATAAATTAATTTAATAAATAAAATCATTTTAATATTTTTCTAATAAAATTTTTCTTTCTTTATTAATTGATGCATTTTTATATTCTTTTTAAAAAGATATTAATATTATTTTATATTTATTATAATTCTTAAGTGGAAAATTATTAGTTTAAAAATTTTGTTTGTAAATAATAATATCTTATAGATTACTGTCAATCAGAAACTTCTTTTACAAAATGTGCTAATTTGATATTTATTTCATAGAGTGGTTTACATTTCAAAGAATAATATATTGAACATAATAGATCAAAATTATTGAAAATTCTTGTACAGAGACAACAAAATTTTTAAACAAATCGCGTAGTATATAAATACATATAAGCTTAAATTTTCAAAACCACAATTCAAAACCAAAGTTTAAGTATTTATGTAGAAGTATTTAGTGCTAAAGTGTAATAATACGAAAGAAAAAGTTAAATTCAATTTTCCTATTAGATTATAATTATTAATAATTCTGCACTGAAATAAATAATGAATATATTAACCCGATGTTATATTTTTCAATAATATTTTATCTGTAATCAATATAGTATTATATATATATAGTATCATATATATTATAGTATATATTGTAATGTGATGCAATATTGACTTAGTTAATTCAATATTAAAGAAGAATATATAAGAAGGATATTGAATATAAAAAAAAGATATTTAAAAAAAAATGACTTAGTAGCATATTTCAAAACTTGCTTTGAATTTTCTGTGACTTACTGACTTCATTTATTTACTTTATACTTAATTTTATATTTAATACTTATATTTTATATTTAATACTTATATTTTATATTTATGTTTATATTTAATGAATTATTTTCTAATTTAGACTATATTTTATCATTTATTTTTTATTTCAAGTATATATTATTTATCATTTTTTTTTTGTTAGAATTTTCATATTCGTTTTTTTATATCTCAATTTTGCATTATTCATTTTGAACGACGAATAAATTCGATTTTGTTCTATACAAATAATAATAATTAATTTATTCAATGTTAAAAGAATAAGATATAATTTGATATAATTTTTTGTTTCATTAAAAAAAATATTTGTTATATTTTTCAATATTCAATATATATAATATAATATTCAAAATTTGAATAATATTGGTAATAATTGATCGAGCGATATAAGGAAATTTTATATTTAATTTTATTATTCAGATTTATTATTATCATTATTATAAGATTTTTTATTGATTGAGGAAATAATTATAGTATAAAATAGCATCAAAGTTATTAATGATAATTTTTTTTTTAGATTATCTAATAGTAGTTTTTTTTTAAATTGTTTATTATAAAATCATAGTTAGAAGTTTTCTTAAATTTTATGTGTATTCCAATCTTTACTATAAATTTTAATTTCTTAATTTCCTAATTTCTTAATGTGTAAAACATTATGTAAGAAGAAATAATTAATATCATATAGAAATTCATGAAGTTCTAATATTATTTCTTGCAGAACAAATTGAAAATATTTGAATACATCTTCAAAAAAAATATTTCAAATGCTTTTGTTTTTTCCTTTTATAAATATTTCTAGTAAATTTTTTAAGAATTGTGAATAGATGGTATTTTTTTGTGATTATATGATTTTTTATTTGTTTTTCAGATAGAAATAATCTGTTTTGTTGACAAAGTAATAAGGAAATTATTAAAAATTTCATTTTTGTATGGAAAATATAATTAAATTTTTTTGATGTTCTTGTTCTATTTTTTTTTCTAAATTATTTCTAGATTAAATTAAGATTCTTGATAAGAAGTTTGCAGAAAAAATCAAATATATGTAGGATATTTATAAAAAATATAGAATATGATTCTAGATGTAGATCATATCACTAAAAATCTGTATATATATAATAAACATTGCATTTTTTTCCTACGTTAGTTATTGCATATTAGATATTTTTTTTATTTATTATTCACATTAATTTTTTTGAATAAAATTATATTCTAGATAGTTAAAATGAAAAAAATTCGTGTACACATATCCGATTACTTAATTAACTTATAAATAGTTAATAAATATATGTATATATATATATATATATATATATATATAATTTAAGTTTGCATTAGATAGAAGGAAATAGAAGGTGGAACAGTGAAAATTGAGTGCATAGTACCATATTGCAATATTATTTATATTCTTTCAACAAAAGTAAATACATTGTTATTTTTTTATACACAAATGACTATTTCAATGTACATAATGTGCAATATATGTAAATATCATGTAATACTGCAATGTATGTAAATATGTAAATTTTTATATTTTGTTTATATTTACTAAAAAAAAATTATTATTCAAATTGAAATTTAACAAAATTTATTTAATAAAAACTTGCGTCGAATAAATTACAGGAAATTTTATAATAATGTTACAAATTGTATAATTTATTATACAACATTTAATTTAATATACAATTTTACAATAGTGTTGTATAATGATTACATTTATTATTTGAAATTTGAATAGATAAATCATTATATTATACTTAATTTACTTATTAAAATCCATAATCGAAATATATTCACATAAGATTTTAAATTAAGATTAAATTATATTTTTAATATATAAAATTGCTTGTTTTTTTTAATTATTTTTACATATAAGAAAATTTGAAATATTAATGATATTTGAATCAATTTTAGATTATTAAATATAAGAATCAATGAACTTCTTCTTGAAATTTTTATTTCATTTTTATTCAATGTTTTTTATTTTTATTTAGAAAGAAATAATTGATCTGAATATTACAATACGAATACCATAATAACAATACGAATCAATATTATACATTACTATCACATAGCCATAAAAAATGCATACATATTTTATATATGTTTTGAATGGATATTACAAATCCATTAATTTTTTTTTTGCACTTTTATTTTTAATATATGCTAGTAATTAAAATGTATCAAAATATATCAAAGCAACACTGTCTTGGTAATGAAAAAGATTATTTATCTAGATTTTCATATTTTTATATTTAATATATATAAAAATATAAAATTTAATTTCGTGTATAGGTATCTTATTTTTTTATATTTATTTTTTTTTTTAATATTCACAATCATTTAATTATTAGCAACATTATTTCAAATATATACATTGTCGTATTACAGAATCGGAATTTGATAAAATGATATACATTTGAATATACTTATTTTAAATAATTATATTTAAAATAAAATTTTAATTGTAATTGTAATTAATAATTAAATTTTAAATTTTATAATTTTTATATACAATTAAATTGTACGATAATAAATAATAATCGAAATAATTGTATTAAAAAAAATTAATATGAATAATAAATAAAAAAAATATCTAATGTGCAATAACTAACGTGAAAAAAAATATATATATACAGATTAGTGAATATTTAGTGAATATAAAACATCAATATTAATATTAATATGATACAATATTAATATGATATGATTAAAATATAAATATTAAATTAATAGTCAAATTTTTTTCTGTTTAATCTCAGAATAGAAAATATTGAATTGAAATGAAAGTAGTAGAGAGTTTTACAACTGTTGTATTGGTTTGTGGAATTTAAATTGATTTATCTAGTGATTTTTTGTACATGTGATGATAAGCAAGTTTTTATATAAAAAAACATATTCAATCTTTTTAATTAGAAATCTTATATTAAAATATTTTAATTTGCTTTTATGAATTATAATAAGTAGGTAAATTGTCAACTTATAGATTTAAATAAATGTTTGCACAACGAATTATGTATTTAAATAAAGAATTATATAATTGCATAATTATCATTACTCTGGAATTTAGTGACATTTAAGATAAATTTTTGTTAAATTATAATATGTTCATTGTGTATTACATTATACTGAAATTCAAAAATAATCATTTGTATATAAAGGAATATTATGTATTTATTTTTCATTGACGGGCTCTGCTATGAAAACGACATTAAATACTGAATATATTGTATCCAATTAAGTGTATTCTCGTATTTCTGCTGCTACTGTCTAAGTCTATCTTACGTAAACTTAAAATGTTTAAAGATTAAATGCTATTAATTAAGTCTTATCGGACATAAATATATATGAATTTTCTTCGTCATTTTGATATCCAGAATCCTCCAAAGATGTTTCCCATTTTATGAATATCCTAATAAATGATATAATAATATTAAATATAAAACATAAATATAAAAACATTAAATATTAAAACATAAATGATACATAATATCAAAATCAATTAATTTTTATTCAAAATATTCATATTATTGAAAATATAAAAATGATGTTACAAATCAGTAATATTTAATTTTGATTATACTTTGAACCATTTAATTCTTATCTTAAAAATAATCTTTAGGAAATTGATATTTCTTCCACTTCTTTTATTCTTGCTTTTTCTGCTTTTTTCATTTTTATTTATTTATTTATTTTTTTCATTGAGAATATATTATTATATTTTGTATATTATTATCTTTAATAATATCATATATAATCTCTTCGTCTTTCAAAATTTAAAAATTATTTTAATCGCTCGTAAGCCACTCATCAGTGTTCGTAATTTTATTTGCATAACATGGAATGCATCTTATAATTTTATGAATATTTGAACTTTTTGTATCATACCTCTTATTTCTTTGTCAAAAAGAAATTTTTGTCATGTTTTTCAAATTTTTTTTCTGCTAAACAGTTCCATGTTTTATTTAGTAAATTATAATATTTTTTTAATATAAAATTTTTTATAAATTTTATGTTTAAATTATGATTTTTAATTTAAAATAAATATTTTCTATATAATTTTTTTATTATTATTATTATATAATATTTTTTATTTTTTTCAATCATTTTTTAATTTATGGATTGTATAAATAATATATAAGTAACATTTATTGGAAAAAATATAATTGTATTATATTAAAGATACGTGAAACCTGTCATTTATTAAAATATTTAATTTTATGAAACAATAAAGTTATCTAATAAAATTTAATTTAATATTTTTTTATTATTTCCAATTTTTACTTAATATTTTTCTTCTATGTGAATATTACATTTATATGTATATATACATATATATTCAGATACAGAATTTTCTTTATTTGAAGCTAGCAACTTTCGAAGAAATAATCATCAATTCAAATCAATTTCATCTATATTACATATATAATCTTCATCTCTGTATAATTTTATTGCTGTATTAACAAAAATTTTAAATTAAATAAAATTTTTTTAAATGTTTTTTCTTTGAATTCGCAAAAAGTTTTTCATCGTGAATATTTAATACACAAATGTATGATTTTTATTAAAATTTTATTTATTGATTTTTATTAAAATTTTCTAATTGAGCATTACTGATTTTAAAATTTGTATCACTATACATTTTTTAATTCAATTAGAAGACTTTACTTACATAAGAGTGAACCACTAATTTTGCTAATAATATAAAATATTTTTTACTTAATAATATAAAATAATCTTTATCTTAGAGGATATATTCGAAAACGATACAAATTTTTGAATTATTGATTTTTTTTTTTTTATTATTTTTGAGTCTATTCTATACTCTAATAATTTAATATTTTTTATATAAATATAATTATATATATAAATAGCATATAAATAGCATTTTTTTGTCAACGTTTTTGAATTTTCCAGACAAAGAAATTCAATAGTATTAAATCAGGAAATTGAGTCGGTCATGAAATTGATTCTCTTCGACTTTTTTGTTAATTAATTTGAGTAATGTTCATTTGAAATATTTTTTATTTTTCGATATAATAACATAACATGATGCTACATTGTTTCATATTTTTTTTTAACGATTTTTTAACAATTTAATAAATTGCAGTTACAATAATCATATAATATATTGTTAAATTATTATATAATATTGAAACTAATATCTTGAAACATATGATATATATATATATATATGATATATATATAATATGATAAATTAATAAATAAAAATCCTATATTTTGAACATATTTTTCATTAGAATAAGAATAGATTAAAGAAGAAATTTTATTAAGACAAAATAATACAAGGAAAGTTTTTCGGGAAAAACGAAATCAATAATTTACGAATTTGATATTGGTGATAATGGTAACAATAAAATTAAAGTAAAATAATATATAATAATATATAATATATAATAAATAATGAGTTTCCTATTTTAATTATTTTTCAACTTTTATTGCAAAGAAATTGTAGGATTATTATTATTTATTTTCGAAGAAAATAATAAGTATTATGTGTATACTGTAAAAGTCAATACTTCTTGTGTTCATAATTATAATGAAACTTATAAATAGCTAGTACAGTTACTTGGCCATTATTTTGTTATGATTATGTAAATTATTTCTAATTAAATATTAAAATACAAATAAATTAATAAGAACGGAGCTATTTGGAAAGATCAATATTTATTAAAAATATTGTATTTTCATATAAAAACATTATAGATTATGATCTATGATATTTGGTTAAATAAATAATGAATTAAAAACATTTTTTAAAATAGTATTTTATCTATATGAAATATCATGTATAAATATAAGTCTATTATTATGTGATGAAAAAAAAAAAATTAAAAAAATACTGTAATGGAATGCTATACTTTTATTATTTTTTTTGCTAATTTTTATCTTGGTAATCTTGATGTCTCAAAAAAATACCGAGGAAGAGCATGAAAATGATTGAAGATATTAATATAAGAAAAAATAATATAAGATTAATGTAAGAAAATAATGTGAAATGTTGATAAATTGAAATCTTCAATAAAATCAATATTAGAATATGTATATTAACAAAATATATTTTTTAATATATTTGTAGTACAAATATATTTGTAGTAGAAAATAAAAAATGATATAAAATTAGAGACGAATGAATTTCATATTTATTTAATTTTCTATAACAATTCAAATATTTTCCATAAATAATTCGAAAGAATTAATTCTTATTGTTTTGATAGCATAGAAATAAGATTTATATAAATTTAAAACTTTTTATTCTTTTTACAAATTATGTTCTTGCATATATTATAAATTCATACTTTTTTTTAGTAATATTATTTTCTTTTCTTGTTTTTTTTTTTAGCTATTTTATCTATATTTTTATTTTTTTATTTATTATCTTGTTTTCCTTTTTATTGTTATTTAGCTTAATTCTATATTTTACAATTATCTTGTTTTTTGAACCATTTAAAAATGGTATAAATTTCTTCCTTTCTTATTTCTTCAGTGTTTTTCTAATTTTTATCTTTATTACTTTATTATTTACTATTAAATTATTATATTTTTATTAATATATTTCTATATTTATTCTTTTTTCCTTCTTTTTTCTTTTTTTTTTTTTTTAATACTTTTCCTTATACTGATTTTTATTTGATCAAATTTTTCAAAAGTTGTTATGAATAAAATATTGATTATGAATAAAATATTATGCTATTAGTATATATTTATTTATATTATTCATATTAAATGAATTTATGTTAACAAAGTTAAATTGTAATTACTTACGTGGAAAATCTTATCTGATATGATTTACTATTGTAAATTTTATTGTATCTTCGATTCATCTGGAAATCATTAAATTTGATATAATGTTTTAAAATTATATAATTTTTTGTCGCAAAAAATAAATTATAACATATAAAATATTTTATAATATGTATCAAATATTTCAATTCTCTATATATATTACATCTTTCGTTTTGCTTTTTTTCATTTATAAGTAATATATTATTCATATTGATATCTATATTGATATTTCTTTATTATATTATTTTTAAATGAATAAGTTGCTAATATTAAGTCGTTTGTTTTTGGATAGTATCGCTTTAGTTAATTCCATAATTAGAGACTTTTATTAATTCACCAGAATAATCTAAATTAATTAGGTTAGACTTTTCTATTTTTTTCTATTCGTAATTTCTATCTTATCTTTTATAATCATAAAATAGATAATTAAATTAAATTATTATTAATAATGAATATAAATAATTTTGGATAAGATATAATCTTTTTAAACTCTTCAAATAATTAACTTAATTAATACTTCACAATAAACTTTATTAATACTTCACTTCAATTCATTTGATCATATAATTATTATCTCGTTTTTAAGATTACTTCTACTGTTCAAGATTGTTTAGAAATAATTATTGAAGACCAACTTAATAATTTTGAATATTGCACAAATGGGATCTGAACTAATGTTACTTGATGAATCTGTGATTAAGTATACAAGAAGTATACAATTATTTTTATTAATAAACTGGAAATAAACAAAAGATTTATTTTAACTATTTACAATTAATTAACTGAATTCTATCTTATTTTAATCGATTTGACAGTAAATTATTGCGAGTCTTAGTTTTTTTTCCAATTATTTTTTTGAAAATGCAAACTAAAATGGAGTTAGAGAAACAAATAGCATTTGAGGACGGTTTCGAAAGATGAATTCTAGGTCTCATGGGATCGCGTCACAGCGTATGAGGATCAAGATACTTGTGATTGCTTCCATGATGATCTATTGCAAGACACTAGATGTGCAAATATAATTCGTGAAATTATTATATCTCTGTTTCGATTACTAGTGAAGATTTGGAAAACATTAAGGAAGTGTATTTGTTCATAAAATACTGCTAAACTATTGAAAATATTGAAATTATTGAAAATAAAATTTAAGTTATCTGATTGCTTCATAAGTCTTAATTTTGTCAATTGTTAATAACAATTATAAGATATTTTTTTTTATTTTAAATAAAGTAATTCAAATAATTTATAAAAGATTTATCTTGCATAATATGAATATATATATATTTATATATATATATTTTTTATTTCAATATTTTCAAATTTTTCATCATCTTTGATTATTGAATAATTATATTCATAAAATCTTAATATTATAAAATCTGATGAAGATTTTCAGATTATTTAACTATTTTTTTAATTATATTCAAATCTATTTATGTGGCATAATTTTGATGTAAATGCACGATGAGTTAAATAAATCTCAATTTCACTTTCCTTTAAAATAGTTTTTTATAGCTGCATTATATTGCTTTATATAGTTTTGATTTTCTTACAAATAATAGTAGTACAAAATCTAGTTAATAATCTTGGGTCAGAGATTTTTATTTCCATTATTTTTCATTATTTAGATATTTTAATATTAATTGCTTTAATATTAATTGCTGAATGATACAATTATATTATTTATTAATTTTAATTTTAATAATAATAATATTAATAATAATAAAATTTTAATAACAATAATAATTGTTAATTATTATTGTTTTTTATGTTTTGTTTTGTGTTTTATAAAAAAAAATAACAAGTAATATTGCTAATTTACATATTAATTTTGTGAAAATGCCTTCTATGTTCTAATTTAAAAAAGTTCTAGTTTTTTCTAGTTTTTTTCTAGTCCAGATATTTTTATGTGATATTTTCCTTTAATTGAAAGAATTTCACATAAAAAATCCTTTATAAAAATCAATTAATTATTTCATCTTCTCCTATTTTATTTTCTGAAATTAATAAAATCATTGATTTCTGTGAATTATATTATATGATGTACCTCAAAATAATTTTTTCTCAAAAAAAAATTAGAAAAAAGTATATCTTTTCTCTATCAAGAAAATTAAATTCTTCAGATAATTTCAAAATTACGATATTTTTCTTTATAAAAATATTTGTTAATAAAAATGGCCAATCAGCGTGTAATTTAATTAAGTTGCGATGGCATGTTGAATTATATATAAATTATATATAATTTAATCTAAATAATATATGTGGGAGAAAATCTATTGAATATAAGAAATATTTTTATCGATAAAAATTATATCGAATTAAATTATATATAAACAATGAATAAATTATAATATTTATTAATAAAATGATAATAAAATTATTAATAAAACGATTATATTATAATATAATCGATTATAATATCGATATAAACAATTATAATATAACGATTATAAATTATTAATAAAACGATAATAAAAGTTTTTGCAAAAGAAAATATTACTTGAAATTATTTCAGGAATTTCCAGTCAATACGTGTTCCAACGTGTTCCATTTTGTATGAATATTTTATATAAATGTCAATTATCAGTTTATGTCATTTATCAATTTTAATGATTTTTGAATATAAAAAACGTCCATGCGGAAATTCTAGTTAATTGAAGGTTATTAATAATATATTGGCCAATCGGAATGGATAATGTAATCGAGGACTGCTACAAGAGTGCTGTCGATCGAACGTGAACAAATTAAAGCAACATGTCGAAAAAATATAGAATATAGCAAATATTTTTTTATCGATAAGTCGAATTTATTCCGTATTCAAAGTGAAAAATTTAATAAATAAATATATTGATGGAACGAGGAAGTCTGTAGTTATTTGAATCAAAATTTATAACTTTTAAAATATTTTATTTTCGACTTAAAATCTTTCAATCAAAGATACAGTTTAAAAAAAAAAATTAAAATAATCTTAACTTTTTATTCAATAAATGTTATTTAATTTAATTTTCTTAATAAAAAATTCTAATTTAATTTATATTCGCTTCGATTTTATATACATATATATTTAAATTATTTATTATGTATTTAAATTATATTTTTTATATTTTTTATATTTTTGATAATTTATTAAATAATAATTCAATATGAAAAAATAAATAATAATTAAATATAAACTGAATATGAAAATAAATATGTTCAATTTTTACTTGTAATTTTAATTTTTTTTAATTGTAATGCAGCCAATCTTTAGTTATAAAAGAAATAATCCAATAACATATTTTATAACTTTTAGTTATAAAATAAATTTATTCAATAAATATTAAGATTACTTTAAGATTTACAGGAAAATTTACGACACATAATCTTGATTGAAACAATAAAATTCATTTCCATTTTTGAAAATTTTTAAAAATATTTTCATAATTTTCATAAATTCATGGATAATACAAAATTTAACATATTGTTCGTGCCTATAATATATTGTAATGGATTATTAAATACATAGATAGATATATCGAATGTTTTTGTCTGATATATATACATATATATATGAAGAAGTGCTTGTGACTATTGATATATTTTCTTCACGATACTTGGATTGTATTAATGCTGTTACACGTACCGTACGTATGTCTATAAAAAAGATATTATATAATAATATCATTAATGATCGTGTTCGATGCTTAGATCACGATAATTACAAAGAAATTATTTATTGTTATATCCGGCAGTCACAATACGATCTGTTCATAATGAGACTTTTTTTACCAGTTACAATAAATAATCGTGCCCGATAGTCAGAGCATGTGTTAGAATAAGACTATCTGTTTATCTTATCCGGCGGTCAAAAATATGATTTGTTTACAATGAAATTTTTTTTATGAAAAGAAAGAAAGCTTGTGATCTTAGAAAATCTCTTTTTAGTTAATTGCGAGGATTTCAGTTTTCTGGAGGCGACAATAATATTGGGTTAGTACCTAACTTGCGATCCCCAAGTTAGAAGAAAATTTTTTAAAGTAGAATGATTGGATATTGTTGAATCAATTATGTCTAGAATATGTCAAAAATATATAATTATAAATTGTTGATTAAATTCTCAAAAATGTCTTTTTAGATAATATCATCTTTTATTTAGGTTTAAAAGTGATCTTTGAGAAACAATAATAGAAAAGACCTTTCATATGAGGATCTTTTCGAATGAGTTTTTCATAAATCTCACGAGCGATAAAAGCTCGTGAACATATATTTTAAATAAGAAATTATAAATAGTTTTTAACGATTGTTTCAATAGTATCATATTAATCTTTGAATTTCCAGCCCGTTAAAATAATTCTTCCAGTCATAATCTAAAAAAAAAAAAAAATTAGAAAATAATAATTGATTTAGAATAAATTATAAATTTAAATTATGAAAATTTTTTTAAATTAATTTATTAATTAAATATTCAAATTATATTCATGATACTATGACCCATGACTGATTACAAGTTGTGAAATAAGAAAAGATCATATTTTTGGAATTATTGATATAACAGAACGAATAAAAAATTGTTACATAAAAAAATAAAACCACGAATCATTTAAAATCTTACAATTGTTAATATATTATTTGTAACTATTATTAAATGTTGCAAAGTTTATAAAAATAATATGAATTTGAATTTATATTGTACTTTATCCTTGCAGATAACATTTTGATATTGTAAATTTTCAAATATTTAATTTTTTATTTTTTTTTTTTGCGTGATTTTTTTTTTTATCAAAGAGCAAATATATTTGGCGATATCAAGTTTCTATATCTTATCAAGAAAAAATCCAATAAAAAAAAATCCAAAAAATCCAATAAAATTGTATTCAAAATTGACTCTAAAATAAATATCTGACTATTTATGCCTTCTAAACTTTTGGAATTTTCTTCCAAAGTACCATCATCAATAATAAGTATCGTCATCGATTATTATTTTTTTCTTTTTTTTACTATTTTTTGCTATCTTCGAAATAATAATTTATTTTTTATTTTTAGAGAATTTAATTTAAAATTTTGATCAATTATTAATGTATTATATATATTATTTATATATACATATAATAAATAATTTATATGTTATCTAGATATTTTATATAATCTAGATAATTTACGTAATGTTTAAATGACATGAGATTACTATTTTTATACAAAGACTACAAATTTCTCTTGATACAAAATTTTCAATTGAAAATGTTTGCATTATGAAAAATGCAATAATGCAATAATTAATGTTTGAATGCAAATGCAATGAAAAAATATATAATGACCTTTTCGACTTTTTTCTTTTTTTTATTTTAAGAATAGCAGAAATTACGAATTTGGCGAATTCTAACTATAATTAGTCATAATTTAAATTTTAAAGATTTTTTTATTTCAAAATTTAATAGTAATTTCATAATTGAAATTAATTTTAAATAGTCTGTATAATAGTTAGTAGAAAGAAATATCAATACATTTCATATTGATCCACTCAATGAGACAATTCTAATGTAGTCATCTCAGACATTTTTGTCAGTTGAGTGCGCAACAATATCATGTCGTGTTGCATAATATAATGTAATATAATATTGTATAATATTGTATTGCTTGCGTAAGATTCATTTCTTAACAAAAAACAAGAAGATAATTTTTTATATATATGATTAACAATTCCGGTATGTATTATATAATTTCTTATTTAACAAAAATTTATTTCCAACAAATTATACCAAATTCTAGAATATTTATAGCATTTTTACATGAACTGTTTTACAATATTTTATTTAATTATATAATTAAATAGAGTATTTATTTTTTATTTAACAATTGACATTTGTTAAATAAAAGTATTGATATTGCATGATTTTTATACTTATAGTATATATTTATACTATATATATCATAAAATTGATTTAAAAAAAAAATTGTTTTTATATAATAATTTATTATATATTTTAATTTATTACACAAAAAAGCAATAATATAAATAAAGTATGATGTTTTTCAAAATTTTGCTTCATAATCAATTTTTAAAAAATTCAGAATATTTTT
>NW_006263508.1:400230-403506 GCF_000469605.1 Apis dorsata | reverse complement strand
TAGTTAAAAAAAATTGTAAATTGATTGTATATAAAGAAGCATATTCTTATAATATATTTTATATATTAAATAGCATAAAAAATTTTAATAATGTATTTTAATATTTTTGTAGATAATAGGATATATAATTAATAATGAATTAGCAGCTACATGCGAATAATTAATATAGTTGGATAATGAGATTTACATTTCTACACTTAAAAAAATAGCATTTGTTTCTAAAGCAATTATATTTAATGTAAACAATATAAAAATTTAAAATACAAATATTTTTGCATTTTATTACTTATGTATCTTGATTGTATTTGAATAATATTGATATTTTCTTTTAAATAGGATATTAATTATCTTCATTCATTATTTTTATGAAAACATAAAAAACTTAAAATATAGATACGATTTCGTAAAAAATATTTATATATTCATCTTATTATTTCAAAAAAATTTATTCAAGAAGTAAATGTTATTTCTTTGCAGTCTTTTATCTTTAATAAATCTTATATCTTTGTAAATCAATAATGTTTCAACTTCTAATATCAAAGTTTTCTTCTTTTTATATAGATATTTTAGAAATAATTATATTGCAGAATCGGAATTTAATTCTCAAAAATTAAATATATAAAAATAAAAAATTATTTTGAAAATTTATTTTGTAAAAAATAAGTTATTTGGCAATATGAACTTTTGAAAACAATTTATTGTATATTTGATGACCATTGATCTTATAATATATGTGATGATTGTAATGATTGAAAAATGTGTTGTATTTTTTTGGTGATCTCTTTAAAAATTAATGTATATATAAATACTAATAAAATAAATTATGTTTGTGACTTCTATCAAAATAATCTGTCGATAAAGAAATGGTAGCATTTTTAATATCTTCTGCTCGATTTATCCTTGTATTTTTTGCACATTATGTTTAAATAAGGAAAAAATCCAGATAAGTATTGACCTTTGACTTTTACGCATATAATTTATAATCGCATTTATAGGCTGAGTTTATTGTCAATTTGATAAATTATCAGCAGGATGTTTCAAATCTAAAGTTTATTCGTAACTTTAGCTATTATAATAGAATGATCATCTCCAATTTTAAATGAAATATTCTGTAATTATCTGATTTAGCAACACATATCGTAAAATTTTGCTTTGCTGAATATCGTAACATTTTAATTTTTAAATATAGTTATATCATAAAATTGATTTAAAGAAAAAAAATTGTTTTTACATAATAATTTATTATATATTTTAATTTATTACACAAAAAAAGTAATAACATAAATAAAATATGAATTTTTTCAGAATTAAATAATTTTTTTAAATAATTTTTTTTATAAAATAAATTTTTGTAAATAAAAAATTTAATAGATTTTAATTTGCATAACTGAAAATAATTAAATTTTTCTTTTTTAAAATATTACATATTATACGTTAAAATATTGTACAATATATTATATTTATATTAATATTTATATATATTATATACATTATATTACATTGAAATTCAAAAATAATTATGTGTGTATTTAAAAAATATATTTATTAAGGGATTCCATAAGTAATATTTATTATTGTATACTTATTTACTTGGATATTCTCATTTTTATTCTAATATAAATTTAAAATAGTTATAGTATATATATAAGTCATTAACTAAGTTTTACATGTGTATATGAACATTTTTTATTATTTTAATATTTAAAATTCATTTACCAATGTTCTTCAAAATGTATCATATTTTTATAAATATTTTATATGTATAGGATGTTCCAAAAATGTGTTTATTGGATCAAATCCATTAATTGGAGATTCCTGAAATAATTTTAAACAACATTTTGCAAAAGCTTTTACTACAACTTTGTTAACAAATTATTAAAAAAAACAATAGTGAATAGTCTAGTCTTGCCAGTGAATAGTCTAGTCAGTGATGACAGTACTGATTACGTGCTACCATATAAACAAATCCAAATAGCATATGTCGAAGAAAGAGTGTTAAATATAATAAATATTTTTTTATGAATAAAAAATTATATTGAATTATATCATGAATAATGAATAAACTATAATATTTATATACATTTTCTTTGATATATATTAGATTTATTTAAAACAAAATACAAGAGTGCTAAAAATAAATGCAAAATAAATCTGAATTAATCAAATAAACAAAAACTTAATTAAATAATGGATACATATACAAATGCAATTGAAAGTTATGTTCGATTAAAATGATTCCTTGTAAAAAGATAAAAAAAATATAAAATAAATTTTTTTTTGTTTAATTTTATTATTGTTTAATTTTAGAAGTTTAATTTTAAAATAATTTTAAAAAATTCAAGTTGCAATATTTGCTTTATTCATTTATTTGCTATATTGTTTATTCTTTTACAACAAAGATGCATTATTAGCAAATATTGTTGTGTTCAATGGATATTTGATTTTCTATTATATTTTTTTATTTACAAATTTTTATATTTCAATTAATTTATAATTACTTGCACTTTACTTTGTTATTTATTAAATGATAAAATATTTGCTTGAAGAAAATGTTCTGCTTCATGTCCAAAAAACGACTTCATTTAATCAATATCTTAACAATATCTTATAACAACCGATATTGTCATTTCTAATACCAAAATTTATATTGATCATGATATTCCACATTGTGACAACGTTCGTAACATTATATATCATATATTATATAAGCAAATTATCATGATATTTCATAAAAAAAATCTTCGCTGCAATTATAATTTGTATTAAATTTTATTTTATATTTAATTTTCTTCATTTTTGAGATTGGTGAATATTTTGCAAGTAATATATATTCATTAGTAAATATAAATATAAGAAGATTCATTTTTTTTAAATGAAATATCTTAAAATTCTTTGATTTAATAGTTTATGTAATGCAAATTTAAAATGTTAACTAAATTTTATCGGATATATATATAAACATTTTTTATTATTTTGATTTCTAAAATCTAGTAAAATAAAAAATTCTACATAAATACTTGTATAACAACATATATATTTTATATGTAATCTCTAAAATAAAATAAAAAAATGACAATTAAAATATTATTATTAAAATTTATTATTAAAATATTATTATCTGTAATAAGTAAAAATAAAAATTGATATATTTTATTATTGTTAAATAATAGATAAAGTAAAATAGATAAAGTAGATGAAGTAATTAAAATAAATAATTTGTAAAATATTATTAGTATATATATTAGTTGAATGTTGATGACTACAGAGAGTCAATTA
>NW_006263508.1:398560-399949 GCF_000469605.1 Apis dorsata | reverse complement strand
TTTTTTTTTTTTGCTTTCAGTGTAAAATATCGAATTCTAAATAGTAATAAAATAAAACTAAATAATAAAGAACCAGTTTTCAGAAATAAAATTGTTTCTTTTGGAATTAGTAGCGGATTATCAAAGCTCCATTAAAGGATAATTTGCAAAATAGCAATAATTTTGAAATAATCATTAGGATTATTCAAAAACAAAACAAAATTTAATAAAACGGCATGCAGTGACTTCTCTTTTTGCTAATTATTTTAAAGATTATTTGAATAACTAATTCAGTTATTCAGAATTTCATGCAAAATATTTTTCGAATTTTAATTATTCTGAAATTATCAAGATTGAAAAGCTGGCACAAATGCCTTTTAAATGCGAAACAAGTTGACTGTCTCTCAATTCATCAACGAAAAAATTAGAAAATTTTTGCATTGTAGCGGATTTGTATTTTCGAAAAGAATCTTAAAGATGGAAATCATCAATACAATTTTAAAATTTTAAATGTAATAAAAAACTAGAGAAAAATTATCAAAGCAAGAAAGAGATTCGAAGAAACAAAATAAATCTAAAATTTATTGAATATTTGGAAAACAAAAATACAGTGAACAAAAAGAATTCACAAAAAGAAATCAGTGTAGAGAAAGAAGTTCTCATTTCAATTCATATTGCCTGAATATCTGCTTATCTTATTGGGAAAATAAGAAATCTAAATTATTGAAAATTTATTAAATTGTTAAATTGTGAGCGAATTATATTCTAAAATAATAATATTAAAAAATAAATAGTATGGCAATCAAGAATTGAAAATGTTTTCTCAATATTCGAAGAAAAATTATTATAGTTAATGTAGCTTTCTTTAAAAAAAAAAAAAAAAATTCTAGAAAATAAGAAGATATTAATTTTCTTGTTAATCATTATAAACAAAGATTGCATTTTAGGAATTAATTTTTTTGAAAAACAGATATTGATTAGATTACTTTTCAATTATAAAAATGTTCATTTACAGAAGAAAATCTTTGAAAAAGAAAGAATAATTCAAAGAACATCCAAAGAGAAAAAACGAGAATCAAGAAGAAAGAATCTCTGATTATTTATAGGAATAAGTATTATTCAGAAAAATTAATAGAACGACAAAAAGTTGAATTTTCGTAAGATATTTTCGTAAAAAATTCAGAAGAGGTTATTAGAATGAATGAAAAAAATAAAGAAAAAATTATTTTTTGCGAAAGAACTGGTTTATGGCAATTTAAATTGTAATTTTATTTAATTTATACAACAGCTACTTATTTTCTGTTCAAACATTTGATTTCGTTTCAGACCTCGCATAAAAAATTTATTAAATTACCTAGTTTATTTGGATGATATGATAATTTTTTAAAAAATATTCGAAAAAGAAATAAT
>NW_006263508.1:395366-398382 GCF_000469605.1 Apis dorsata | reverse complement strand
AAAAAAAAAAAAACTTTTTTGACGAGAAATCAAATATTTAGAATACATTGCAAAAACGAGAATGAAAACACATCGATAAAATCAAAGCAATCCAGGAATGAGCAATTAAACATAAACTTTTCACAATGTTCTATTTTATCTATATATTTTAAAAGATACTGAATTTATCTAAATATGCATGCGTCAAACTTTGCGATTAGAGTGATGTTATATTGAAATAAGTTTCTGTATACGTTATACAGAAATAAAAAGAATAGGAAAAAATTATTTAAAGATTGGAAAAAATTAATTATTGTGTCATTTGTAATGAAGTTGCTATATTTTTACCATTTACCATAATCTTTATAATGAAAATTCTGAAAATAGATGCAACATTACAATAATTGATGTCTTTCAGAAATCTGGTAAAATAAATATTTAATGAGTAGAATAGCTATGACATTTTGATTTCAAGAGAAAAAACTAAGATCGATTTTTAAAATTGTATATCGATATAAACTGCAAAAGTTATTTAGTTTAGAAAAAAAGAACAAATACAAGAAAGAAAAAAAAAATATTTTCCTATTGTTTTGATCTGAAAATTATGAATATTTAAATGTCTAGAAGATAATTCAATTATAAGATGAAGAAATTGAGTTCACTCTGAAAAATAAAAAAGAAAAAATTAAGCTGATAGGGCATTATACAATTTTTGTTTGCTATGAGATACAATCTCTGATTGAAAAATTAAAATTTTTCATAATTTTTAATATATTTTGTATTTTTATTAAAATTTAGAAATCTGAATGAAATTTAGAAAATTTAGCTTGATAGAGTAGTTATAACAAAATAAATTTAAGATTCAGCGAGAAAAAAAGTAATATCGACGGACTTATAAAATAAAATATATTTCGTATATCAAATTAAATTCAATTTAAAAAAGATTGATTCAATTTAAAGGTTTTTTAATACTATGAATCTTGCTCTTATAAATTTTTTGAAAAATATTGTTATATTTAATACTGTAATGTTTAATAAATAGCATCATTATTGATGTCATATATAAGGCAATATTAATTATAGATTATATATAATTATAGTTATAGATTGCACATTATATTATCATTTTTTTTTTCAATTACTAATTTTTTTATATCTTCTAGTATTTAATCTTTAATAAAATAAATGCTTTCAATAATAGCAAAGAAAAGAAAAAATACTCTTTTTATAAAAATGTATCGACAATTTATTCCATACTTCAATTAAATTTTAATAGAATATTGAGAAAGACTTATTATCTTCATAAAAAAAATTGAATAG
Source organism: Apis dorsata (assembly GCF_000469605.1). Taxonomy (NCBI): domain Eukaryota; kingdom Metazoa; phylum Arthropoda; class Insecta; order Hymenoptera; family Apidae; genus Apis; species Apis dorsata. The sequence goes on along the minus strand of NW_006263508.1, from coordinate 397,083 downwards.
TACATTTTTGAATGATATGTGCGAAGAAATCGAGAAATTCTATCTTTGCCAAATAATATAGAAGAATCAGATGAAAATAATAAAATAGTCAAATATTGATTTATCAAAGAATCCCTAATAATGAATTAAAGCTTAATATATTTTCCACAAATATACAAAATATACAAAATAAGATTTCATAAATTTATTTATTAAAAACAATTTTAATTTATCAGCATAGAAACATAGAAACTAGATATTATGAACAAAATTCTAATACGAATAAACAATATAATAAATTAAGTTAAATTTTTCAGGTATATATATATAGTCTTAGTGCTCATTATTACCTTGGAAATTAGAAGATTTTAAAACCTATTGATATATTTAATTCGTGTGCGAATCAGTAAGCTTATCTGTATTTTTTTTGCTGTTTTTAATCTTTTTAATCTTCAGATTTTTCTATTACTATTGAATATTTTTAAATCACAATGTTTTTTACAAAATTAAGAATAATAGCTTTGTTTTCTAGTAGATCTGTTACATTATTTGAGAATATGACTATGAATATGAATATGTTAAGATCAAGATTTTCTATCGTTAAATTCATAATAGTGAATAAAATATTATTTTTATAAATTCATTAGAAATCTCTATAAATAAAAAGTTTCAATTATTCATGACATAAATGGAAACATTATATCACTTTTTGCAAATAGAATTGTGAAATATGAAAAAAAATAAGTTTAGATCAAGAAGAAAAAAATTTTATTTTTATAAGCTGAAAGTTATTATACTGTGTGCCAATCCATATTCGAATATAAATTTATAAACATATCTATTTACATTTACAATTAGATTTCTATAAGCGAAATTCGAATATAATATTCGAATGTAATATAAAATGGATCGTCTGAATTTACATAAAATGGTATATTATGAAGTAATTTCTTGATTCATTTTTTTGTTCATTCTCAATATAGATTGACAATATTTAAGTTTATTATGCTATTATATAATTTAAAAATAGACATCTTTCCTCCAATTAAATATTGCCCTTTGAAATTGACATTTTAAAAAATTAATGGAATGAGAAAAAGCATCTTGAAAGTGAAAGAAGTATATGCTTTTGATTTATAATTCTCGATTATCTAAGGCCCTGATAATTAGATTTACAATGAATCATTGCTGTTTGCCATATTGTTAATTTAAGTCTTTTTAGAAAAAATACAAAATGCCATATGCATTCTAAATTTAGTTAATTTATTCAAATCATTTTCAACATAAATGATAAAATTTGTATACATATTTGAATATATACTTAAATATAATTTATAATAAATTTTTTATAATATATAAAAAAAAAAATTGTAAGACATTTTAATGGTTTCAAAAGAGGAGAGTTTAGAAAAAGAATTTTTTTGTCAGATTATTTTTTCTTCGTTTTTTTAAAGCCATTGATATTTTTTATATGAAATATATATATTTATTGCATCTTATAGCAGACAAAAAAATATATATAAATTTTTCTAAATTATGATTTAAAAATAATATTATTTTATTATTTTAATTGATTTTTAAATAATATTTAAGAATAAATAGAAAGTTCAAATTATTTTTATCACATTATTCGTTTTCAAAATTATTTGAAGATCATAATTTTAATAACAATTTTTTCTTAAGAAAAACGTTCACAAATATATTAATATTACGAATCATGGTATAATTGCTCTTTTTG
>NW_006263508.1:393381-394983 GCF_000469605.1 Apis dorsata | reverse complement strand
TCTTTTCTTTTGATATTCTAATGCTTTTCATTTTTTTTTTTTTTTTTTATTAGGGAATAAATTGAACTTGATTAAAATAAAGAAAATATAAAGTATAAACAATATATTTAATAAAGGAAATAATAATAAACTATGTTAGATATGAGTTGTTCCAATACCTTTATTCTTGTTTACTCTGAGCTCATTATATCGTATCAATGGTCAAAAAAAGGAAGACAGAATTGATCGCGACAGAGTGACACCCAATTCACACACAAATATACAAGATATGAGTCGAGATATGATATCTTTACATATATAAACTCAATATTTTTATAAAATCGTTTTTATACAATCAATACAATTTATTTCTTGATTAATTTTCAAATAACAATTAATTTTTTTTATCGATTGTATTATTTAAGGATAAATTTTATTATTCTATTCTATTTTTCTGTCGATATATATAATTCTGCTATCATCAATATTATATCATTCTATTTGATTCGTGCACGGATTTTATACTACAATCAAAACATGATTGATCTTTTCAAAAATTTTGAAATTCTTTGAAAATATTAGAGATGAAAGCTATTTCTTATCTAGTTCAGTAACTATTCGTTTTGATTTATTATTATTATATGTCTTAAAATTTGTGATGATTTTTAATTATTTCTTCTGATTTGATTGATAAAAAAGTTTAATTTAATAATAATAATTTAATATAAAAGCTGATCTGATCGATAATACAACTAAAAGAGGGATTCTATATTAAAAAATAAACTTTAAATAGAAAAATAAAATAGAAAAAAAAATAATAGAACAAAATTTTTTTAGAGAAAATTGATTTTAAATATTCGTCAGACATATGTACTACTTTACTCTTTCGATTCAGATTAGTATTTATTGAATCAAGAATATACAATAAAATAAAATATTAATTTAATAAATAAATTTTATTATTATAGGAATTGTTGAAATTATTGACTATTCTGCCTAATAATTGTACTTTATAAATTAAATTTCTGTGATATAATATTTTTTAATATGTTTTATGTTTTAATAAATGCAAAATTTATTATTTTCTTTAATTAATCGAAACTTGTGATTTGTTTTGAATAAATAACTCATTTGATTTTAAATAAAAGTCGTGTAATGTGATAGGAGAATAATGATTATTATTACCGTCAATTCAATTCTGATATTTTTCATTCAAAATATCTTTTACTTAATAATTAAAATGTAGCGATACTTTCTCTTGTTGAAAAATTAGATTTCTTCTTATTGAAAGGTATATTTTGTACTTATACAACATTTCGCATAAAAAAATAAAATCCAATAATTTAATTGATTATTCCATTCCAAAACATTCATCTTTATAGTTCATTTCATTTGGAAATGCATTTGACAAATAAAATAAGAATTTTCATATCAAATATGCATATTACGAGTATTAAATATATCGTTTTTTGTAAATTTGTCTTCATCATTCATAAAATTATGAATAAAAATTCTGAATTTTATATTGCTAAAGAAACTAATGACAAAATGTTTTTCGTAAAATCATGAACTATAAGTTCATGAGTATAAGTTGTTATACTTTAACAATATAATATACATGTA
>NW_006263508.1:383496-393194 GCF_000469605.1 Apis dorsata | reverse complement strand
TATCATTATCATTATTATCATTATCATTATTATCATTATCATTATTATCATTATCATTATTATTATTATCATTATTATTATCATTATTATCATTATCATCATCATTATCATTATCATTATCATTATCATTATCATTGTTGTTATTGCTATTGTTGTTGTTGTTGTTGTTTGGTAAAATTCGCAAAATTGTTGAATGATTAAGATTATACAAAAAATATCTATATCTTATTGCGGCACTTTCTAGTAATATTTTTCTTTTACATTTATGGCTCAAAGTAGAGTTGTTAGTTAAGAGATATTCAGACACTTCTAGAGCATTTTATGAGATGATAATAGATAGCTAATAGATGGATACTTAAGAATAGATATCTATTATTGTTTTTATATTTAGATATGTATGTTTTATTAGAATATTTTACTCATATTATTTGAATATTTACAATATAATTTATATTTTTATAACAAATAAAAATAAAATAAAATAATTAATTATTTTAAATTAAATATTTTTATTTTTATACAAAAATACTAACAAATTTATATTTTCTAGTAAATAGCTGATAAAACTCTCGTTTTAAACTAATAATTTTCAGCAGTAGAAAATATTCTTTCAAAACTGGTAAATGTTACCGAAATACATAAATATTTTTTTTTAATTTTTACTAATTTTTGATGTTTTCCAAGATGTTTTTTGTTTCTATGTTTTTCATTCTAATGAACATAAGTTATAATTTATTTCAATATCTTGCAGATATATTTGTAATTTATTATCGCTAAGATCTTGTGAATATAAAATCTAGAGCAATATTTATGAATACTTATGAATATAAAATCTAGAACAATACAAAAATGGCATTTTCTATAGTTTCAATTATTTGTATGTTTTCTATTATATTACTTATGGCTACTGTAATAAAATTCTTTTTCATTGGTATCAAAATCATTATTTTAAATGATAATTGTTTTCTTCTTGGATTTAAAAATGAAACAAGATCATGGACAATTTCGATATTTGAATTTAATTTGAATCTATTTATAAGGAATGTTACCAAAATACTTTTAAATTGTTCCGTTTCAGATCTGCCTATGTCATTAATTTTGAAATGATTATTATTATTTTTAATAATATGAATGATAAAAAATATCAAAGAAATTGTTATTCCATTTTCTGAACATAATGTTGTAATTGCTATATCCAAGGATTTTAAGACTATAATTATATCATTCATTATTTCCCAATGATATTTTGACATATCAAAAATTTTTTAATGCAATATTTAATTTTGTATCATCTTATGTATGTTAAATATAATACATAATTGCAATTCTGTATTATATCTATATTATTATATCTATATTAGTGTGTACAATTTTGAATTAATTTTTATTTGTTTAGATTTAACTGCTTTTATTTTTTGATTAAAGCAATCATAGCAATGTTAGAATGATTAAAATATTGAACAATTTTAGTGCCTTGTGTGACTTCATTGATTATATCTACTGCATTTAGAGTATCTTTCATACTCAATTGTATACTATGTGTGCCATAAGAAATATGCACGTTATCAGATAAATTGGCAATTATATTTATATTATATCATGCGTTAATACGAACTATCAAAATTACTTTATATATAATAATCTTTCAGTCTCCATTAATCATGTTAAACATTAGCTAAATTTTTCCCTGAATGACGGTTTTTTTATAAACTATGTACAAAGTGTTCTGTAAAACCTATTTTTCATTAATAATTATTTTTTCAAAAATATTTGTTTCTAAATTTATTATTTAACGAATATTTCAAATAAAAAACTTTTTTTAAAAATAGTATCAACAATGCAGTACTTAAGAAACAATATATCTCCTGTATGCTAATATTATGCCATTGATTAAAAAATTAATTGTAAATTTTATAATAATTTATTTATTAAAAAATTGTATTTATTTTACAATGAAATTTATTAAGAATTTAATAAAAAAATAATTTAAGATCGTTACCATCGGATGAATAATTATTTTACAATTTGAATTTTTTACATGTATTCTTGGATTTAAATTTTGATTAATATTGATTTCAGCAATATTCGGCAATGAAACTATCGTTTTTAATTGATCGTTGTTTATTCAGATAAGAAACTTTGAAATAAAAATACATCTAAAATATTTTCCTTTTGAAATTAGAAATTTATAAGTGAATAGTTTATTTTTTTTTTTTTTTTGTTGTTGAATGATTTTCTTTTTCAGACAAATTTTAATTCAATAATATTACTTAAAAAATGTTATTCCTCATCTTCATTACTACTTATCAGAAAAACATTTTATTTGATTAGTCATTTTTAAGTACAATATATTATACATTATAAATGAATAAAATCAAGAAATTAATTATAGATTGAAATAAATAAACAGATAATAAATCTACAAAATAATATAAATATAAAATATAAATATAAAATATAAATAATATAAATACAAAATAAATTATGTAATATTATAGTGATATTATAATAAATGCAAAATTAAAATTGAAAAATAGATTGTAGCATACGACAATATAATCAAAATTGTTGTCGATATTTATTTGAATAGGACTATGCTATTTAATAAAAAAAGTATTGTTATATCAGCCTATTATTTTGTAAATGTATTGCAATAAATAAATTTTATTCGTTGTATATATGATTAATATATAGAGAGATGTATATTTTGTATATATATTTGTATATACATCTTTCGTATATATGATTAATATAGAAAATATTTCAATGAAAAAGTATTTATTAAAAATAAAAAAATATTTATTCTGTTTTTTATATCATTGCATAATTATTTAAGTTGATGATTAAAACTTTATGTTGAAAAACAAATTAAAACAAAATTATTATTTTTTTGCTTATAATTTTTTTTTAATTCTATAAAAAAAATTAAATATTTTATCAGCTCTTGTGAAAAATAACTTTCTGATTTTTTTTTGTACTCTTTATAGTTTGCGAGTTATGAGATAAAATGGAAAAATAATTGAATTTTCAAGGATTGATGAAAATGATTTTGGTCATTAATAAAAAATTGGGTAATATATATTTACATAAATAATACATATCTCAAAAATTTTATAATTTTTTTAAATTTTTGGATAAAAAATCTGCTTGTCATGATTAAATTATTTTTATTATAAATTTTGCTTACAACAAAGTTTCTCTTAAATTAAATATCTCGTAAACTAAGACTAAGAAGTAATTGTGTATGTATAAGAAATTTTTAAAATCTTAATTTCTATAATGTATCAAAACCATTGAGAACAACAGTAGTTTCATGAATATGAAACTATATTTTAACAATTCAAATATAATCAATGCTATGAATACAACATATAAATGAATTCTTATAAAATTAAATTGCGAAAATTACTAGTAATATATATACATACTATTAATAATATTACAAGTTAGAAAAGATTAATTCAAGTTTATACGTATAAATTATTGCTAATAATAGGATCTATTTATATTTATATAGATTTATTATATTATATATTATTATATTATATTATATTATATAGATTTATTTCAATATATCTAATTAAATTAATAATATATATAATATCTATTTAAACTGTTCAAACTAAACTTATAACGACTAAATTTATATTAAATATAATTTTTTAATTATAAATAACATTAATGAACTGAACTTTTACTTATTACAACAAATCATTTTTTTATATATTTTTCAAATGTATTTCTCACAATTCCCAATTAAATCTTATGAAATATCTTCAAAATCAAAATATTATTTGAATTACCTTCAAGTTCTTGAGAACTGAATATTACTAATGCATTTATCATGTATTTTAAATTGCAAAAGATTATATATTAATCTGGAAAACACTAAAAAATTTCATAATCATTCAATGAATATAGAATATTTGTATCCATTTACAAACTATCTATTTCAAATATAATAAAAAATATATATGAGATGTCGAAAAAAAATATATACAACTGATAACACCAATATTTGTAGCAATTAAGGAAATAAATAAAATTAATATTTCAGAAATTGAATATTAATAATCTTCCATTTCTAATAATTCTTTCTTACTTCATTAAACAAATCTATTAAACAAGGAACTATACTTCATAGCCATAGAAGAATTAATCAAATTAAATAAATTTATTGATAATAATGATACATATCTCTGCAAATATTTGCTATTATTGCAGCGATAGAAATTCATATATAAAATTTGGATATTTTTAAAATATTTTAACCGTATTCAGAATGCAATATATCAAATGAAAAAAGTCATTTTTAACAGTGAAAATATAATGATTTTAAATATTAAAATCATTATTTAATAATAGATTTTCATTAGATAATATAATAGATTTCATTTAATTTCTTGGGGACAACTGTGAAGTACTACAAGATATGAATTGTAACAGCAAATAACTAACATATGATATGATGATCTTATCATAAATATTAAATGAAATATATCTTCTACTAAAGCACAATGAAAAACAAAATTTGATAAATTTTGAAAAAAATAAATAAGATTCTACTAAGTATTCTGAAAGTAATATCTGAATCGCATGCATTTTAATTGTAAATTAAATCTTAATTTTGAATTTTAAATTTATCTTAAATTTATCATATAACAATAACGTTTAAATGGTCACATATTATCAAAAAAACGTGAAATATATATTCATCAATGTATATTTACCCAAGAAATATCTCTCTAAAAAAAAAAAAAGGATTCTTCAAAATATTCATTGATCTAGATTTATATATATATATATGAAATTCGATTTTCAAACAAGAAGCTATAAAAAAAGAGCTCCCATTAAAAATTTGAAATTTTAGAAAAAATCGGTTATAAGAACAGAATATTCGAGATATAATTTAATATCCCTATAATTGATATAAAATTCTATCAAAAACGCGAAATTGAAATCAATCAATAAAAAAATGCATTAATGCATATATTCTCGTAATTTAAAATCAACTATTATTTTTCTATTATTGATTTGAAGAAAAAAAATAATCAGAGATATTTTAGAATACTTAGTTCCCACTATAGGATATGAAAAAGAAAAAAGAAGAAGAAGAAAGAAAGAGCAATCAAGATTCAAAAACAATTTAGTTTTTAAAGAATTTAATAATCTTACTTCTGATGAATTAAACATATTATAGAATTATCCGGTATCACAAATGCTAAACCTATAATAAAGATTATGATACAGAATTCCAGGAATATCTTTTATAATTTTTGATAAATTAAAATTGATAATAGGAAATTGATTCTAATGAAGGATTTTAATATCTACTTAAAAAGAAAAATGATTTGAATGGAGAACGATAATTTAATAGTTTAACTTAAATTTAATTTGTTTCTCTATATAACTTCAAATTTTCTGCTTATATATAAAATAATTTAATTTAAATTTAATATTTTCTTCTCTTAGTTTTGCTGACAAATTAAAATTTTTTGACATAGCTTATCTAAACTTTTATTTTGAATTTCCGTCCATTCTTAAAGTTTTTGATTCAATACATGATAAACAAAATAAAGTTATATGAAAACTAAACATTGTAATTTCATTCGCATAACTTCAATAAATTGCTTTAAATTATATTTCTTCAATTATTTATCAATCATGTATTTTTTTCTCGTTTAAAACAATTTTTCATTTTAAAAGATATTATAAAGTCAAAAAAACTCAATTTAATATATTTTTAATATTTATGTAAATTTAAAAATATATTTATTGTTTAGAATAAAATATTTTAAAGTTAAGAAAGTGAAAAAAAAATATGCTATTTTTTCGAACTTAAATATTTAATTTATTTTACATATATGATATGTCTTTTACATCCATAATAGATAATTGAAATTTAAAACTCTTGTTTTAAATGTTCAACATTTATTTCTCTTTAATAGCAATAGCAAATTTTTAATAGCAATAGCAATATCTAATAACAAACATTATAATTTTATTTTTTGAATTAATAAATAAATACTTAAAGTAACAAAATTTAATTATGTATGGACATGACATTTGGGATCACATACATGTAATTACATGATAATTACAATATAATAGATAAAATAGTAAATTTTCACAAATTCAAAAACTTCTAGGTTTTTTTTTTGTAAAACTTTCTAGAAATACGTAAATATATATGTTTTTTGCCCCAGAATTTTATTTAATTTCAAAATGTCAGGAAGTACATAAATTATAATTGATTTTGAATCAAATTTTTGAATTATGTTATTAGAAGTATTTTGTATATATACTTTAGATTGAAAAACTTTAGAAGTTTATATTATTATTATTATTATTATTATTATTTGGTGATTAGTGATTAATTTAATGGTTAATTTAATAATAAATTTAATGATTATATTATTCCTTCTACGAACTATATAATGACAATCGAAAAAAATATATAAACAGCTGTTTATAACATAGTATATACATTATTGAAACACTGCAAAATATTTCGCTAAAACATTTAGCATATGAAGTTACAATTGGTATCCCTATATAAAAAAAAAATGCAATATAATTATATGTAAAAGTTATTTTATTATAAAAATTATAAAAATTAAGAGAACTTATACTGTCAAAATTGGACAATAAATTATATTTGTAATTTATATAAGAATCAGTAGTGTAATAACATTTTAATAGACAAAATATTACAAGAAAAAGTGATAAAATTAAAATTAAAAATTGGGATAGTCTATCAACTCATATACAAAAATGGATCTAACATTTCAAAAAGTTCCATTCGCTTTTTTCAAATAAATCATAAAGGTAGAGATGCACATATAATAAAACAATATTTTGACATTTTTAAAATATTTGAAGAAAAACAACATTAATTTGAATAATATTTATTTGGATGAGCTAGGATTAATGTAGAAGAATCTAGCCTTGAAAAATTTTGATTCCTTCTACAGTTAAAAAAATAAATGTAAAAAAAAAATATCATCAAAAAATAATTTCTAAAGCTCACAAAATACATGGATGGATTAAAATATTTTCAAAGATTGGTTCAAAAATTTATTTAAATTTTCAAGAAAGAATAATTAAAGATTATCATAATCAAAAAAATAATTTTTATAAAGAAAGTTATGTTTTACCGGACGAAACATATTTATAATAATACATATATATAATAATACATATTTATAAATAAAGCTTTTTATTTTTTATATCTTTTTATAAATATAATATCGATATAAGTCATGAAAGAAAACATAATAGTGAAGTTTTAATCATATTTTTGACATAAATTAATAAAAGAAGTTTTAAAATATTCCAAAGGATTAATTGAATTTTATAAAAAATATAATATAAAAGATCGTATTAACTTTTTAAATATATCTTAACTAAAATATAATTAGAAGAAAAGATTACAAAATCTTGGAAATGTTTTCTGAGAAATAAATTAATTCAAAAAAATAGCAATACAATACGAAAAAATAGAACGCGAAGAAATGGATCAGAAAGGAAACGTATTCTTTAGAATAGTCTCTTTTATTGCACAAATGTTTCAAATTAGCAAAAAGTTACAGAATAATATTGGATATCATGTAATATAGAAGAAAATAGATTTTGAAAAAGAGAAAATAAAACAAGGAATGAATAATGAGCAAAAAAAAAAAAAAAAAAGAGAATCTTAATTCATTGTGAATTTGAAAAAAGAATCTTAATTCATTGTGAATTTGAAAAAGAAAACGTCTTAAAAATTCCAAACCTTGTCGTTGCATGGTCAAAGCATCTGACCTAGAAATTTATATATAAAAATTTATATATAATTTGGAATAATCATGAATATTTTTATATATTTATTTTATTTATTAACAAAATTAATTCGATTTATTCATTGTGTTTTGATTCATTTTAATTGAAAGAAACAATTCAATGATATAATCTTCAAATAAAATAAAAATTATATAATGTAAAAATTGTTATTATTACATATTTATTCTTTTTATTCGTATCTCTCTTGCCAAGTTTCAACAGTTATTGTTCAATACAGCATATTTATCTTCCTTTTTTTTATAATATATATATTTTGCTTTTACAAGGTATATTCAAGTTAATTTCTAGAATAAAACGTTATGTAAGAATTTCATTACTAGCTTAGTGACATTCAACTAGCATTATTATAATTATTTAATTATATTTATAATTATATTTTATAATTACATTTTATATGATTTGCTTTCACAATTATATTACAAATTTGTTTATGTGATTCATAATAAAAATAATTGATAAATTGAGAACAGAAATCGTGCGATTTGAGCAAAAAATAATAAAAAATTGAACTAACCTAAAACGAAATTCATGAGCAGCGTTGCCGCAAAAAATTTTTCTTTTGACGGAATAATATTATCACAATTTAATTGTTTTCTATTATTTATTACAAAATACAAACTTTGTTTTTTTATAATGTTATTTGATTAAATTCTATAGTATTACTTTTTTTTTAATGATGGTTTTTAAAAATTATCAAAATTATTATAAATATTTACTTCATATTCAATTGTTAGTTATTTTTTCGATGTAATTTATATCTTCGATATTCTTATTAATTAGTATATCATTATTTATATATAAAGTTAATAATATTGAATCCTTTCTTTAAGATAATTTTAAAGATATATGATTTTTGATTTTATGATTTTGAAAGAATTGAATAATATTTTTTTTTCAAGAAATCATGAAACATTGATTTCACATTGTTTAAATTTGTTATTTTTTTTAATCTATATATTTTATTTGAATTTTTAATCTTCTGGAAATCTTATCTATATAACTCCTTTTTCAAGTGTCTGCAGTTTTGATATCGAATTTTATTGTATGATAATACTCAATGATAACAATTATTAATCTAAAGACATTTGAACTTAGCAGTGGATTAAATTTTTGAACTCTTTTTTGCCTGTTTAAATTTTCTTATCATCAATCGATCCTTTATATCTTCTACCTTTTATTTTAAAGATCGATTTTGTACTTACGAAAAGATCTTTAATCAAAAAAATTCAAAAAATTATAAAAATTTGGAAATATGTATATAATTCTTATGTAAGTAAGTATGTATTATGCAATTTTTTTTATTGCTCGAAATCATTTTAAGGGTAAAATCAATCCTTGAAAATTTGGCTTTACATTATAATTTTTCGACTTTATATTATAACTCGCAAACTATAAGAAATACAAAAAAAATTTTCAGATAAAAATTTTTTTTCATGAGGACTATTGTCTAGTAAAATATTTATTAATTATTTATGCAAATATTTATTAATTAAGAAATGTTGTAAACAAAAAATTGATAATTTTAAAAAATTTGTTTTTTAATGTAAAATTTCAATTACAGCCTATTCAAATTCAAATATAGTCTAAATAACTATGCAATAGTATAAAAAAATAAAAAAAAATAAAAATTTTTTGTTTTTAATAAATATGGATTTTTTGCTTTGTCAACTATATTGCTAAATTTTCAAAAATAGAAAAATTTATATTACATATTTCTATCTTTTATTAAACATTAGATCAACGATCAGATGAAAATAGATAAAATAAAAAAAATAAATATATATTATAAATAATTAATAAATAATTAATTAATAATTATTTAATAATTAATATATTATAAATATATTATAAATAAA
>NW_006263508.1:380016-383190 GCF_000469605.1 Apis dorsata | reverse complement strand
TTTTTAATAGAGAATATATTTTTAATAAATAATATATAATACAATATTTATATTTTTATAATATATAATATTTTTATTAAATTTCTTTATTTTTTTATGTATTATATATTATCACAAGAATAAAAATTTCCATTTTAATAGATCATATATATATGCACATATTATATATTATTTTTAGTAATCGAATTCCTTTCATTTTGTTTCTCATTAGTAGTTTTCATGTTTGTTTTGCTATTATACATGTTTCTTCTACATGTTCCTTATTATTTCTTCATTATCAAATTATTTAGCATCTAAATCTTCAATGAATCTAAATTCATTTCTATATTTAATCTGATTATATTAGACAATTCCATATATGCTAGTTTCCGTAAATGTCATTATAATCATCAAATTTTTGATGATTTATATTATCATTTCTGATTAGCAATACCTCTATAAATCTTTGTTTTGATTTTATTATATTTATCGTAAATACATTCTTTTTTTTTTGCGTATTTTCCAAAACCGTTTTCTATTTTTTGTTATTTCAATTGATTTTAGTTTCAGTAAATTTTACTTTAATGTTCTATGTAATGACATTTATGGAAACTAAGTTTCTATTAGTTCTGAAATTATTAAACTATTTTTTAATATATAGTTTTCTATTTCAATTTTAATTTGAGCTTATAATTGATTTATAATTGTCATAAATCTTTTTGTTTCTTTATATTATTTCGTCAAATAATACGATTGAAATTGTTAACCATATGATTTAGCGCATTTATAATTCACCCTTCATGATGTTATATGTTAAAAAAAACATATTTTATTTGCTTTGTATTTATCTTCTACTCAATTTTTGTTTTATCAAAAATGATCTATCGAAAATCTTTTTCTGTATGATTTGTCTTTTATAAGTATTATATTTCTGTGCTTCACTTGAAAAAAAATTTTCTTTATTAATAGAAAAATATCTCTGCATTTTAAACTATTTTTGAATCATTGACCATTTTACAATTTCCTATTATATAATTGGTTCTATTACTTTTATAATGTCTTTTTAGACTTTTATAACATTTCATTCATTTAAATATCATATTCTCTAAAGATATTCTTTTTTTCTCAACAATTTGGCAATTAAATTCGTAATGTTCTATGTCCTAGATATTGACTCCTATACATAAAGTACTGATTTGGCAAAATGATAATATTTTTGTAATCATTGTTATCAATTATGATAGTATCATCAATGTTTTAATTTAATTTATGTGATAAATTTTTTAAAATGTTTATATGAGTAACAATATCACTATTTTTTTTAAATATGAAGATAAAAAATTGTAACAGAGAGTATTTTTTTTATATCTTTTCCGTATATAATAAACTTATTAAATATTTCTTTTGTTGATTTAAAATTAGGAAATATATAAGAAGTTTCTATTCTAACATGAATATATAATGAAATAAATTGTAACTTTTTAGGCTTTAGTATCTTTTAATTTTCAATCCATCTTTTCCTTCTTCATTATTTTTTCTTTAATGGCTTTATTTTATAGATATTCAAAGATTTAAATATTATCTCTGTCTGAAATTCGTATAGTTAGAAATTAGCTTTTTAATTTATTTAATTTATATGTTCAATGTTCGCGATAATTATTTTCTTTTGTTTCATTTTTATGATTTTATAAAATCCAATTTTTTGATTACATTTTACTAATAATATTTTTATATTATTTTTTTTTCATTAATCTGTTAAAATTAGTTAAAAATTAGTTAAAATTATTTTTAAACATAGATCTTATTTATTATAAAATACAATATTTTGATTTTTATAATATTCATACTTATATTAGAATATTTTTCTGGTTAATATATATATAATTTTAATAATTAGTTAATTGAGATTCCGTTAGGTATCAAATTTATAATTTATATTATATTTCTTTTTTTTGGATCATACATATGATATATATTATCTGCCATTTTATAATTATTATAATTATAATATTATATTATATCGGCCATATTATAATTATTTATAATATATATTATATAATATTATATAATATTATAATTATTTAATATTATCAAACGGCATATATTGATCCATTTATTTACAGTATGAATACTTTAATAACTATATCAATTTTTTCCTCAATTTCCTGAAAAATTGTTTATGTGATTTTCAGAGAAGAAAACGAAACAAATTTAGAGTAAATAGTAAAATATAGAAAATTTATTTATAACATATATTCTATATTATATGAATTTGTTTTAAATATCGTTATTATCCATTACAATATATATAATATATATTACAAATGAGAATACGAATTAAGTTCTATTAGTATAATATAAAATAATAGTGACAAAATACTCTCACGATACTGTTTTATGTTCACTAATGAAATTTATATCTAATATAATATAGATAGCAATTTTTATACAAATCATTTTGATTATATAATACAAATATAATTATAATAAAATATAATAAAATATAATATAAACAAATGTATGGATATGGAAATACGTATTTATAAAAAAAATGTAAAATAAATATTAAATTAACAAAATATAATTATTATATATATAATTATTATAAATATAATTAAATTAGCCTCATTCGATGAGATTATTTATATATAATTTTTTTTAATTTTTTAATATCTATAATTTTTTTATCGTCTGCTTAGAGATCGATGAATGATGGAATGATGTAGTATAAAGGATTAATAAAACTTTTGATCTTATTTTTCATAAGTAAAATAAGAAAATTCTATTATGAAAAATATATTATTTTAAAATATTAATAATTATAAATCTCCAAATATTTAAATCCTTTCATATATTTTTCGTTGTACAGTTGTTACTATTATTGATTATTGCGTCTTTATTGAATAATTTTTAGATAAATATTTATAAATACTTATAAATTCAATTTATATATATTATATATTATAATGCAATTTATGTTAAGATAATGATGCTGCAGTTACTTCTGTGTGGTTAAGGACTTTTGTTGGTTCATTATCCATTAACTTTAGATAACTTTTCCATTTTCTCTTATTCTCATTTTTATACTTCAAAATTATAAAATAATAATTATATTATTAGTAATTTATGAATAAATTTATAATTTTAATAGATGAAATATAATATGATGAAATATAATATCTTCAAGCGAGACTT
>NW_006263508.1:364703-379140 GCF_000469605.1 Apis dorsata | reverse complement strand
ATATTAGAGCATAAATTTACTTTTGCAAATTTTTGTTATATATTATTATGTAAATAATTTTTCATTATTTTTTATTACTGATTGGTAAATATAGGAGAATTTTCAGATTATATATCTATGTTTTTTTAATTGTATTATCTGAATTTATATCTTTATAGAACAGCATTTAATATAGATGTATATTGAATTAATTGAAAATATATTTGAATTAATCTATTTTTATCTAATATATTTGAATAATCTATTTTATTTTAAAATAATTTTTATATTACAATTGAATGTTTGTACTAAGAGTTTTAATTACAATACTATTTAATTACTTTATAAATTTTTTCTACAAATAATAGCTTTGTGAAATTTAGCTTATAATAGCCTATTTCTATCGCAAATTTTAAAAGTATAAGAATGGTCTGAACATGTCATCATTTTTAATCAATATGTTTAATCGGGAATGAATTCTGAAAAAATATGCATATAATAATAGTCAATTTAAAATAACTTGACTAATTAAATATATAATTTTATTAAGAATTAAGTGATAAATATAAAGATAAAAACTAAAATACAATATCGCTAATATTGATATATTTACATTTATAAATATAAATCATATTAATTTTATAGATTGGAATATCAGACATTAATGTAACATTTGTTTTATTAATTAATAAAATAACATTTTGACAAATTTTTTGAAAGCTGATATTGAGAAATTTATCAGGATTCTGTATTAGATTTTTATTGAAAAGTACTGTAATTGAATTGTGAATTGAATTGTTTATTAGAATTAGAAAATGTATAAATATAAAAAAAAAAGCTCTACAAATTCGTTTTAAATATAATATAAAAGAAATTCAAGCATATTTTTATTTCTTCTCATTGCCAAATGCGAAGCATAAGATGGATTTTTTTTCTTTTTTTTTTTTATAAACAATTGAACTATTCTAAATTAAAGAAAATAATAAACGTAATAAAAAATAATATAATATATTTATAATACAGAAGTAAAAAATTTTTTTATAATAGCAAATATGTTTTCGATTTTGGTTTTGTTCGGATTAAATAAAACTATTTATTATTATTATCTGATGTCATCGTTTATTTTGCCTGAAAATAAAAAAAAAATAAAAACGAATATTGTTCATAAAACATCGTTCATGTCATGTCACTCCAATAAAACTTTCTCTTCCTCAATGATTTGATATATTATATTAATTTACTAATCACTCAATACACATTTTTTAGCTATATATTTCAATTTTATTTTTCCCAATATCAATAGACATTTGGTCTGTAAAATAGAATCTATAGACTACGATTTTTTGATCCTTCAAATTCATCATGAAATAAAATTTAATATGTTTTGTCTGTTACTAAATTTATATATTGTTCTGATTATGATGATGAACTATGATTATCTTTATAAATAATTATTTTCTTTGAATGTTTTTTTTTTCTTCAAAATTTTCCATTAAATGATGCATAGTTCTTGTTTCCTGCATTACTTTTAAAGAATACATATTCTGCTTCGATCAAGAATAATATGGGTAAATAAATATAACATTCATTTATTTTTATAATCTTAATAACATCTCGCAAAATTGAAACAAATATCTATTATATGATTTTCTGTTTTGTGTCCATAATCAAAATAAATTTTCTTCTTACTTCTGTTAATCAAGCTTCATTTCATATTGAGCTTATTATTTTTTTTAAGAATATTGTTTCTTTTAAGTGATATTCTTTTTGCCTTTGTTTAATCAACTGTTATAGATTGTTTATTTTGTTGATTCAAAATTTTAATACTTACTGATATATTTGGCTTTTTATTTATTGTCAGATACAATAATGTTTCAATTATTGATATTTTCTAATATTAATGATCAAGTATCATTATTCTATTTATATTTCATCTAATTGTTTATATAATTCATTCAATAATATATTAAAAATTTTTACATTAAATCTGCATAGAATTTTTTTTATATATTCTTCCTATTTATTTTTTATACAAAAAAATTTTATAGAAAAAAAATTTGTAGCATGTATAAATTCGATGCATTTTTTTGTATATGTTAATATAAGATGATATAAGTTCATTTTATATTATGAGAATTATATGGAGAAAATATGAATAAATATTATTATAATATTATATATGTATAATTTAATTATATATAATAAATTTATTTTACAACAAAGGTAAGATGAATTTAAAATTTGCTATTGACTTTAGCATTGAATCATTTATGAATTATTTGTAACAATTTGTTTCATACAGAGAAATATGACATATATTCTGATAATGGTACAAATTTTGTTAATAAATATATAATTAATCGAATTAATTGACAGATGAAAATTATAACAAACGTATCAAAAATTATCAGCGATCATAAAATAGAATGATATTTAATTCCACCTTAATTTGTGTTTTTAATTTAAATTTCAATTTACTTAGAAAAACACTCTAATAAACTTTTCCTTTTTTATTAAAGATATTCATAAACAGGAATTTTTTTAATTAGAAAATCACATCTTCTTCTAAAAAACCAAAAAAAACCAGTAGAAAAGAAAAGAATAAAAAGCAAATTTTATGCAAATCAGAAAAGGTGAACTGAAAGTTGATACTACGTAATATTATTTTTTCAATTTCAATTTTTGTTCAATTAGCTTTATGATTCGTTTTCTTGTTTGTAAATTCTCACGATTTGGAATAAGAAATATTAATTTTCAGCATTTATATTCAGCTATTTATCTTTGTTGCAAGCGATGTCAAATTAATTTTCGAGAAATATTTGCTATAATTGATATTGATATTGTTAATATAATATGTTTAATATTATTTTTATTATATTATATTAATATTATTTTTATAATTAATATATATATTATATATATTATAATAATATAATATATTATTAGAATATATTATAATAATATATTGTTAATACTATATGTTGATTATTTTGCTCTAGTTAATTTAATTTTAGCTGTTAAAGTCATTATTAAATCCATTATAACCACATTAACTTTAACAAATTATCTAATATTTGGTCTAAATATTTCGATAATATATTGTTATTTTATTTAATAATAAATAACACAATTATACATATACTTTTATTAGTACTTTTTGATTCCAAACGCTTTATAAAATGTTTTTCGTCGTAGATGTGACAATAATATCGATGCGCTGAAAAGTCAGTTTATTGTAAAATTCTATTATTATTTTCTGAATATTCTATGGTAATCATTAAAAAAATGTTCAAAAGTTGTCAATATAATTAAGTATTTCCATGATATTCGATAGAGAATCTTAAAAAATTAATCAATTTCTCAACTTTACATTACAATATTACAACATTAAAACAAGAGTTTTATTCGTTTCATTATTGAATATGGCTTATTTTCCAATAAAAAAATTCTGATTGAAGAAACTTGAAAAAAGTTTAATATATTATCTTGGCTTAAGCTATCATTAATGAAAAACAATTTCATTAAATGTTATTATAACAAAATCCAAACTAGCTTTTCTTAAAAAGTAATTATGCAATTATGTGGCTATTTCTTAACATTATCCAATTCAAATTCTTTCTTTTTTGAATAAATCAAAAATTATTTATAATAATCTATATATGAAAAAAAAACTAATCTAGCAGAATATCTTTACGAATCTTTACAAATATCTCGTTCATAATTGGTTCATCTTAAGATATATTTTAAAAGTAATTTTAACTTGCAGTAATTTTTAGACAATTACAACTTATATTAAACATTGCTTTAAATACAAAAATTAAATATATTAATAATGTTAATACTAATCTCAATTATTTCATATTTAGAATAAAAATTTCATTCTTTACACAAACATTTTAAAATTCCTTGATGATTCTTAATAGTTGTAGTAATATCGATTCGCTTTGTACTTGTCCTGAATGAAATTATTATACGAATTAACTTAAGACAATCTCTTAACTTTAATGCATCTACGATCATTGCAAAAATTTTAAATGTTATTGTATTCAATATCAAGACTACAATTTTTTTATTTTTTCGTATTCATTAATTTCTAGCATTATAGTTTTTCATTACTATATCAAAATCGTAATCAAAATTTCATTACTATATTAATCGTAATCAAAATTATTGTAATCCTATTGTAATTATATCTTCAATATGAAAAAAAAATTCAATTATAAATAAAAGTTCATAAAAAATACATAAAATAAGTGTATCAAATTATTGTGAATATTATCCCATAGAAATAAAAAATAATGAATACATGGCAAAAACAGCTAAATCTGACTCAATCTGATATTCTTGATATTTTCAAAATTTCTTTTTGAACGATTTATGCAAAAAGTTTAAAAAAACGAATAAAATTACAAAACAAAAGAATCCTAAAAAATCGTTTAACTAAGGATAAAAAATATTTCCATGAATTTTTTAAAAGTTCTAGACCTTGATATATACATAAAAACCTTAGCAAAAACATAATAATTTACATTACATACAAGAATACGAATTAATCATTATATACCTTTTTAGTCTTTTTATGTTGATATTATAAATATAATAATAAATATATATATATAATTATATTCCTAAATATAAATATAATTACGAAAATCAAAATTTAAATAATTTGGAAAATATGAGCTATATAACTCAAAGAATCTAAAGTTTATAAATAATACTTCACAAATTATCATATTACATCAAATTATTATATTTATAATATCAGATTATCAACTTCCATTAAATATAATTCATAAGAAAGAGTTAATTTTGTCAACAATTATTTAAACTAATGTTCCAGGCTAAGTTTTCTCATTTGATATTTTGCGAGAATGCATTCCAAAGCATCTCACACATTTATGCAACATTTATCGCATATTATCTTTTGAAATCGGCCAAAAAAGTTTGTGCAATGATGCAAGCGGTATATAAAAATAACATGTTCGTAATTTATTAAATCAATGAATGAGTATTTGATTACTATGAATCTTCGCGCATACGGAATAAGAATTTAATAAACCACCTGATCAAATTCTCGTTATTTATGAATGAATTTAGTGATGTCAATGAATTCGATTTGTTCATTGTATCTTTGCCATTGTAATTCGTTATCTAGAACCTACACTACGATAAATGATTATCAATCAGAATCGAAGATTCTCTGCCGCGAGATTAGATTATTATAAAATTAGATTTATCAAATTATCATCCAATTTTACATATCTCCATTGACTAATTTCTGTCAATCACTGTATTTCTTTAATCTTATTCGTCATGAATGTTTTTTAACGCATAGTTGATCCGCGTACATGTACGTAATTATGATAATAGAATCAAACCAATATCATTCACAATCAAATGATAACCAGAACGATTATTTGCATTGTGAATAGTTATGTTCTGGAAATATTTTTCACATGTATTCATAATCTCTTTTTGGTTGCATGTAAAATCCTCTAATTTGCAAAATTACTCAACTTATTTCTCTAACCTATTCGTAATGATAATACGATATTTATTACTCTCGAAATAATGATTATGTGGTTCAGTTATTTTATTCTCCTAAGAAACCAATTGAATTAAGTTTTTTCCACAATAAAAAACTCCACAATAATCTCTGACAATAAACTCTATATATAATAAATCGGCGAGCATATTTACTTAATGACAATTTGAAAATGTTAAGTCTATTAGTGTCACATTCTGGGATAGATATTTACACTTGTTTTAATCACATATCGGATATAATAATCAATTAATGGATAAACATTTCCTGTTTTAAAATTGTTAATTTTGAAATCAATCATCAGTAATACTCATCTCTTTATGATGTTGATCACCTTATTGAATCCTGAAACACTTGTCTCTTGTCTCCGACTTATTTTTTGACAAAAATCTCCCGAAACTAAATGGACTTGAGATTCGAAATCTAATAATACATAATATTCACATCTCATACATTGCTTATCCTATATATAAATCATTGCTGTGGATAATATCATATATTCCACAATCCTACTTACTATATTCGTAACAAAAATAAATAAAAATAAACTTTCATTTATCGTGCTCGATTTATTTAATGACGATTTGTCAAAGAATGCAATATGAAAAATGTTATAATTCCTTATTTATTGAACACGTTTACGTATATATTGTATAATTTTATAATCTATTAATAAGCAAAACATCGATCAGTTTTCTGTACAATCTGATGTTTTTTATGCTTATTTAAAGTATTGTATCTATACAATGCATGATTATCTTAACATACTTGGACTTTGTGATGTACAGTTTTATCTATATTTGATCTGCAATTATTGTTGCGGTCAATTGATGAATACTACTCTTATTGACTTTCAAAGTTTTCGACGTTTCTTTAATAAAATTTGAAATGAATTTAAAATTTTTTTTTTAATGTGTTTAAATATGATACTTTCAGATATCATTATAATTCCTCTATTCTCTATATGTGATATTGTATAATTTTTGAATAAATAACGAAATGATTATAATAACGAAATGATTATAAAGATTTATGTTTCATCTTATTCTCCTAGAATCTTTAACGTGAATAAATTTAACGCGTTATCAATAAAATTTTGCAATTCGATTTTTAATTTTTTATAAATCTAGAAATGTTTTCCTGAGATGCTTACGTAATATCATTGGATTTTGATATCAATTTTATAATATTTTCCAAGCCAATTTGTAATTGTTCTCCGAGATATTTAATTGTCTTTGGAATAAAATCCTTTATAATTGATTTTAAATAATGATATTTTTGCACATCACATAATTTTTCCTTTTGATATACTAAAGAATTAATAATTCTAGCCATTTATTTAATTTCCTGTAAAAAATTGACAGGTAGATTATCAGTAATTTAATGCTCACATTACCAATTATCGAAGTAGAGATAGAATTTATTGATGAACACGAAGTTTCTTTTCGAATCTGTAATTTTTAAATGCTTTTTTATTTCTCTAATTATTTCAAAGTATGTAATAAAATTTCAAATATTTCACACTTTTCGTCTTCAAATATTGATTATTGTTAATTCAATTTTTCTTTGAATCGCATTAAATTCAAAAAAAGCATATCTGATTCTAACTTTCGTGAAACTGTGATATGTCATAATTCTTTATAGAATTACTTGAAAGAATTATTTATTTTGCCTTAATTATATCGTACTTGACTATCAAGAATTTTAATTGATTTTATATCATGGAATATGAAAATTGAAGATTATGGAATAAACTTTAGATTGATAATTGATGACATATATAAATCGGTTGGTTCTGCTCTCTAGCTCTGTCCGAATCCCCAACAACAGATATTGCTATAAATCAACTTCACCAGCTACTCTTCAGTGCAATCTTATTATCTAAATGATGATCATTGTTTTTTTTTTGTGATTAATTCTGGATTCAATCGAAGATTCAATGTTTAGAAATATTGATATGCATCTCGTACTTGCTTACTCTTGTATATGATAACTAGAAAATGAAGCACCCAAAAAAATGACTATCTTAGGTCCGTGATATACAATTTTATATTTCCAAAACTTAAAACGATAAACGCTTCCAGCAAATAATATTTGAAGCAAAATGTATTCCGATAATCCCAATTAATCTTTATTTCCTATTATCTTATGCCTAATATTTAACTTATGCCTAACTTCAATCCAATTCAAACCCATTTTTTTTCTATTAATCTTTATTTTCCGTAATTTTTTTTTTAAATAATTCCGCGAATCCTTACAATGGCGGCTTGAGAGTAGAGAATGAAAGATAGATCATGGATGGATAAAAGTTTAACAAAGTCATAATCTCCAAAAAATTAATAGGTATATTTTCTAACAGATGTTTTATCATTTATGACTTGATTGATTCTTGGATTCAGTATTGTTTTAAACTGTGACAAAGTAACTGATCTTCTGGTCGCCAAATTTTGTAGCTCTTCCTAAAAAATGAAGATTGTAAATAATAAAAATCGAAATCTTAACAATACATATGGATAAGATCATCTTTTATTATAGATAAATTATACATTAATGATATCTTGGAAGTAATTTTTGGTGAATAATCTCTTGTCTTACAATTTAAGTTCCAATAGCGCGTACCATAAACAATAATATCGGTCACAGCCATTCCATGATTTGACTGAGTATTCGAAGTTGTGCAAATCGCATATGTCTTTTGATATGTAATGTATAAGATATAATTATATATATAATAAATATAATAAATTTATATATTATAAGATATAATTTTATTTTACAAGATATTTAATAAATAATTACCAAGAGATCACGAATAAGTAAGATTTATTATCTTGAATAATAAATTATAAAATAATATTTTTATTACAATTTCTATAAACATATATTTTAAATTATTAACGTCTTGATAAAATTTACAAAAATTTAATAATCTTCGATCGTGTGGTATTTTTCGAAGCATATTGGTACATGAAATGCAACTTTACATGTTGTTTCGTTATGTTTTTTATGTTTTGTACTTAAAATCTTACAGATTTTTGCTGACTTTTATTTTGATAATGTTGGATCTATATATTTGGAAAAATGACTCCAATGTTTCGTATGCAGTCTTTCTGGTAAATCTCGGTTCGAATCGTCTTCCGTTCGATCTTCTTTGTTTATATTCTGATAACGGTATATTTTTTATTAATGATTCCGTTATTTCAATTCTATATTCAGCGTAACTTTATTTTTTGCTAGTATTTATTTTATTGAATAAAATGTAGAAGTTAAGCAATATCAAATAAGTAAAAGAAAATTTTTCGGTATTCTTTCATACATTTTCTTATCATAGGGAACACGCTAGCATTTGATCTTGCCAATCAATTCCAATCATTTCCTTGTACTCAATGACACATTTTGGTTTCGAAGTACAATTGAATCGATTTTTGTCTGGTTCAGACATTTCAGCTGTTTCGTACTGTAAAGAGAGAGTATAAACGTCTCGTCCATTTCAATACTAATATGCAATTGCAGCTTCTCATTTTATATTTATCGTTTTTTAATTTTATTTTGCAAAAATCTTTTGGCATATTACTTCTGTTTGAGTACATTATTCCAACAATATTAATTTTATTGTTAATTAAAGTTTTAAACAGTTTTAACAACATTTTCGGATGTACTATCATTAGAATTTATTTTATCACTATCAGTATACATTTTAAAGTCATAACAGTAACTCGATTTTGATTCATATAATTTATAAAATTTTACCCTATTCGATAGATTAAATTATTTATAGGATAAGTGTTCCTTATATTTCATCAATGATTCATAGATAGCAATGTCTTCTTGTATATACTTCTTTAAATCTTTGATTCAAAAAATTTATCATAAGTTTTATTTTATATAATTTATCTATATTGTTACTTGAATTGTTATCTGCAAAATGTAAACATCTTAGTTAATGAAAGTAAAAGTTTTGCTAATATCGCAAAAAGTGATTTGATAAATATTTTAAATATATAATATATAATAGTAACAATAATGATATTTTACTTCTACGAAAGCGTTTATTTCTTTGCAGAAATCTTTTGAGCATTCTTTTTCTGAAAATTGGAAAATTTTCTAACTATTCTCTTAGACTTATTTATTTGAGTTATTGGTTCTTAACTTCAATTATTAATTATTATTAATTATATTTCAATTATATTCAATATTATTATACATAGTGCAAAATATATTTTGATTTCATCATAGTTTACAGAAAACCAAATTTTGTCTATTTTTAGTCTTTTATTGTTCATTTAGTTTGCGTATCGATTCATCTCCGTAATAATATTTTCTCAAAATATATTATATAATAAAATCTAATTCTTTTTTGTTTTTATCTAGCTGACTTAAAGTTGCTATTTTTATACTAGGGATTTTTGTATAGTTCTAGATTTTTAGTTTATTAGCTTTTTCTTTTCAAATACATAGATTTGATTGTTGATCATTACTGTGATCTTCATTGTCAATATTATTTTCTATAACTAAATGCTTATAATGCTTTCATAGAAGAAGTAAAATATCATTACTGTTACTATCATATATTATATATTTAAAATATCTATCAAGTCATTTTTTGCGATATTAACAGAAGTTTCACTTTCATTAATAACGTCATACCATGTTTCTCACATGTGTTTATGTTTGGTTTCGTCGTTTCTCATACTTGTTTATATTTGTTCTAATTGACATACGTTTGTTATACGATATTGTACAATTAAACGAATAATTGTATTATTCGTTATTATTTATTTTTATCAACAACATAATACGGCAAATACTAGTAAATCCAATCATCATTCATTTCTATATAATATACGATATACTGTATTTCGAGATGGTTGTCCAGTTTGCATTTCAAGTTATAGAATTTTTTCAATGTTTGCATCTTTGAATTGTTTATTTTTGAATTACTTGATCAAATTTTTGAATGTATTCCATACTATTTAATGTTTACATTTGTTTATATATTTTATGTTTGTCTATATAGAATGAAAGTATTGTTCAATTATATAATTTATCATAATGGATATATATAATGGATGATACATTCGATTTTATAAATTTTATTACTTAATTAATAATTGTTCATTGATATTCATGTAGCTGATAGTCGCTTATTGATATATTTTCAAGAATCGAAGAGAAGAATCAAAATTATCACTTATAGTCCAGCTAAAGTATATCTTCTAGCATATGAATTGGATAATTTTGTTCTAATAAATGGCATCCGATATATAAAAGATTCCAGAAAAGATCTGTTCTGATGATTTTAACAATTTCTTTTTTCGAGTCGAAAATTAGAGTTTACTAATTTAATTTTTGATATAATTGATATTGAAGACATATTAAACAATATACATGAAATATTAATGAAATTTTTGACAATACATATATGAGATGCAATAAATATAACATAGAGGAACTACTATATTTTAATATAATTTGAATAAATGTTTGATAATATGATTCGTGCAAAAATTTTCCAATTTCTAAAATTGATAAGCGTAAAGACAAAAAATTCATAAGCGTAAAAAGCATAATCCTAATTTCGTGATAAATTGAGACGAAGTTCAGCAGTAATTTTGTCGAAAATTTGATTTTTTGTGTATATGATTGCATATGGATAATCGTATTGTTAATAATAGTTTTATGAAATGTATATTTGTCGTTCCAAAATAAACTTCTTCTTGAATAATATTTGTGAAATTAAATAATTGTTAATAGATGTATGTTTTAAAAGATATTATATTTAAAAAAATTAATATTTTCATTGAATATATTTTTTTGAGTATTTACAACATATTCACGAATGCGCTTTAAATTTTATAATTTAAAAACATTTAAAATGTCTGAAGTACAACCGAATTTTTAAAACATTGCGAATTTTTAAAATTTTTAATAATTTTTAATAATTTTTAATAATTTAAAATCCTAATTTTCTATGATTGATTTTATGATATTGATCTCGTAGTCTGAATTGTATATTGCATATTTTATATCGAAATATGATATACATATGCATATGTGCATTGATTCGTTTTGATTCGATTAATATAATTTATTTTTTGCTGAAATAGAAACATGCTTCTATCTGATACAAATTATTTGTCCAATGTTTTCTAAGAACAGTTTGTTAAGAAGATAGTTTGTTAAAAATGAAGTTGCGTTCTCATATTAATTTTTTGTAGTTAAATAAACCGTGAATAACATTATATATCTCAATAAATTGATTCTTTTAATGAAAATTTTTAATGAATTTATTTAAAAATTTATTGATCGATTATTTAATAATAGAAAGTTATAAACAAAAAACTTTCAGATAAAAAATTTTTTTTTTAATTTATTTTTTCATGAGAAATCTTAATCAATAATTTTAATAATTTAAAAAATAACATAAAAAACAAATATTTTTTTTATTAAAAAAAAAACAAGCTTTATTTTATTATTGTATTTTGTCCTGCTAAAATCTAGAAAAAAAACTTCTAAATCTTAGGATACATACAGAATGATAATTTTTATTTTTATACATGTCTACAATAATTTTTGTTTTAGCCATGAAATGTTCATATAATGTTCTCTATATTATATGTAAAAAGTTGAAGAAGGTTTTGTTTTATGAATAGTTAATAAATATATATTATGAATAGTTAATAAATATATATTATCTAATCAATATGTTGAACAATTTTGAAGAAAATAATATTAATCATTTAATGCATATCAAGTTTCCACATGTGGAAAAATTTTATATGAAAATTTTTTGATCGTATAATAATATACAATTTAATTTATATACATGGAATGTCATTAAATTATAATACAATTTCTTATTCATAATCAATTTTCGCATGGTATAAAAATATATATATCGATAAGATATCAAATAATTTTGACAAACTCTAAAATTGTTCACAACAAGATTTCATATCTGTCCTATTCTATATGCGATAATTATACAATGTGCATGGCAAAACAAATTTCTATGTTTAAATATTTTTTTTGAAAAATTTTGTCATAATGAAAAATAATCCATATGCTCTAAATATTTTCAAAAATATGTAATTATAATTGCTTATTTACAATTCTATATTACTTACAATTCTACATGGTATTATTTATTTCATGAGCAAATATTCGATAATTATGTTAAAAATAAAAAATTGTAATAAAGATCACTTAATATATTGATGGCTCAGCAAAAAATCGGCTTAGCAAAAAATATGTTTTTTGCAGAGCCTAAAATTCAATCTTCATTACTGTTCTAACAATATACTGATACTATAATTACTTATTTTAAAAAAATAATTGGGATTGTTTAAAAAAGTTAAAAAAGTGATTATTTTAACTTTTAGTTCTTAGTCTCTTTAATTTTATTTTTTTCTTTTAATAGATCATTATTTGTCATGTCATTATTTTGCGCAGTTTTATTTTATGTCTCTATATTTTACGATCACTTTGTTTGACTTTCTTTATCTTTAAAATGTCTGTTCAATAATAAAATCATTAAACCTTCTATGAATGTATGAATACTCCAATTTTTGGAAATAAATCTTTTAACTTTTTTATAATGAATTGCAATTGTTTTCTGTTATAAAATGCGAATCTCATTAACAATATTTAATTACACTATATTTCTTATTCATTAGCATGTTTTTTTTTTTTGAAATTCAGCGTGATTTATAGTTTTATTATTTGTAAAATAGTTAATCGCACAAATATAGCGCGATTAATCCCAAATTGAATATTACCTGAATAATCTAAAAACGAAAATGGTTATTTTCTTTTTTTCTCTTCTAGTTTTATTAATCAGTATAATTAATCCTTAATTTTTTCATAAAAATCTTGTGATTAAGGAAAAGTAACAACCAAAGCAACAACAAACGAAAGTGAAGATCATTTAGAGCTAACAATTACACTATTGAGTTAACACAATTTTGTGTAAAAATATAATTGATAATGAGAATAGTAACAATAGTGAAATAATCAGTTTTAGAAGAAAATATATAAAATTTTATTTGATTCAAGATCAGAAAATAAAGAGAAATATAATATTGAAAATATAATGTTGAAGATTTTGAGAAAGTTTTAGAACAATTAGATATAGAAGAGGAAAAACTATATGATGATGTTAATACATTGAAACGAGTATGCAATATAATATTACAATGAAACGAGTTTAATAAATAAAAATTATTCGGAAAAAGTGAATTTTTAATAGAATATTTTAATATTCTATTATAATTATCTTCTGATATCAGTCTAAGTAAAGTTCTATCATTATTTTTGAAAAAATAATAAACTACTTACAGAAACAAATAAATACGCACGATCAAAATTGTTCCAAACAATAAACATAATCAATTGAAGAAATGAAAATCTATTTTTTTTTTTTTTTTTGAAGAAATGAAAAAACTTATTGCGCTTTTGATTTATGAAATAAATCTAATATGAACATTATTAATCAAGTGTTGGTTAACGGACCTCATATAATTTTACATTTTCGTATAAGTATAATAACTCGGTATAGAGACTCGTAATCGTTTTGAATTATTATTAGTAAATTTGCATTTTGCAATTATTATTATTTATAAGTAATAAAATGATAAAAAATAATTATAAAAATTTCAATAGTAAACATATATATAAACAATTAATAAAAAATTTTTTCAACAAGCCAGATATTGTAATTGACAAAACAATGGTTGTTGAAAAAAAAGATATACTTAGATAATATATATATAGTAAAGCATATAAATATGGAATAAAATTATTCAGATTGTTATCTCGAAGATTATATATGGTCGATAAAAATATATTCTTAACTAGATATTAGTAAAATAAAGCGATCATCAATTGAAAATATGTGCATTGATCTTGCAA